>NW_016804262.1:588840-655087 GCF_001698545.2 Rhinopithecus bieti
GTATTAGCCAGGATGGTCTCGATCTCCTGACCTCGTGATCCGCCCGTCTCGGCCTCCCAAAGTGCTGGGATTACAGGCTTGAGCCACCGCGCCCGGCCGGATCCTGAATTCTTTTGACATGATTCTAGTTAAGTGGTTGTTTTGTTTGAGACAGGGTCTCACTCTTGCCCAGGCTGGAGTGCAATGGTACAATAGCTCACTACAGCCTTGAACTCCTGGACTCGTGCAATCCTCTTACGTAGCTGGAACTACAGGCATGGGCTGCCGTGCCCACTATTTTTTTTTTTTAATTTTGTAAACATGGGGTCCTGCTACATTGCCCAGACTGGTTTCACACTTCTGACCTCAAGCAATCTGCCCTCCTCAGCCTGTAACTCTTTTTTTTTTTTTGAGATGGAGTCTCGCTCTGTCGCCCAAACTGGAGTGCAGTGGCCAGATCTCAGCTCACTGCAAGCTCCGCCTTTTGGGTTCACGCCATTCTCCTGCCTCAGCCTCCCGAGTAGCTGGAACTATAGGTGCCCGCCACCTCGCCCGGCTAGTTTTTTGTATTTTTTAGTAGAGACGGAGTTTCACCAGGTTAGCCAGGATGGTCTCGATCTCCTGACCTTGTGATCCGCCCGTCTCGGCCTCCCAAAGTGCTGGGATTACAGGCTTGAGCCACCGCGCCCGGCCGTCAGCCTGTAACTCTTAAAGCACTGGGATTACAGGCATGAGCCACCCCAACTGGCCCTAGTTAAGTGTTTGCTAGCTACCTTGCTTTCTGGTAATAAGCCTAGATGACCCAGGCTCATCTTACACATTTCCCATCCCCGATCTGGAGAAACCCATTTCTTCAACGAGCCCTGGTTCCTTTCATGGGGAAATATTTAGGGATCACAAACTGCTCACTGTCCCTGGGTTGCTCTTTGATTTAAGGTCTTTTCATGGGCAGAGTTAGGAAATAATTTTGAAAGATAAAACATAAAATGTGTTTTATATTATTACATACTAGTATTTCCAACTCAAATGGAAAATTGTAAGGTTTTAAATTAACTTTTGAAATCTTCCATCCGTTTCCCCTTTCTTATGGAAAAACCCATACTGCAAGTCCCAGTTCCCAATGATGTTAACATAATTACTTATTTACCAAAAGTAAAAGATAGTGAAAACAGTTGAATTTTTTTCTTCTTTTACAGTTCTTTTTGTCCGAGGTAACAGCCCATTATGAATATACAGTGGAATTACCATGTTTTTAAATTACTTAAAATTCCTACTCTGTGTGTGGTCATGCCACTAACATGATGTAGAATTGGGTTCACTGTCTCACTTTGCTTTTGGTTGTTTGGGGATTGGTTTTCAAATTTAATTTTGTTTTAAAGTTCTGTGAAATATTTCCATAGTTTCAAAGGCAAATCTACAAAAGAAAGTTTATTTGGAGAAATCTCCTCTTTATTAGAAGACTATCAAGGTAGGCTTCATTTCTTTTCATAATTGGATAGTACTGCATTATGTGGCTGTACTATATTTAACCAGTACCCTACTGATGGATATTTGGATCATTTCCTTCTTTTGCTCTTACAAACAGTGCTGTGATGAATATCCTTGCACTTCTCTTTTGCTTATTTTTGCCAGTATTATCTTTGGGATTGATTCCTAGAAATAAAATGGCTGGGTCCAAGTGTAAATGTATATTTTTTGGTAGGTATTGCCAGATTGCCCTGGATAAGGACTATGCCATTGTACATGCTGATTAGCAATGTATAAGAGCATCTATTTCTCTATAATTTGACCAAGGGAGTATGTTGGCAAACTTTTGAACTTTTGGCAGTCTCATAGGTAAGAAATAATATCTCTATGAAGTTTTAATTTGCTAAATGCAATTTTCTGTTTACCACTGAAATTAGAATAAAGAGGCATAAATTGTTTTATCTTGATAATTTTTTCTTTAATTTAGCATGACAATCATCATAGGTATACAAGCTACATCCAGGCTTGATAAGCCTGTGGCTACAACACGAAGTCCCATTACCTTTTTTTTTTTTTTAATGACAGAGTCTTGCTCTGTTGCCCAGACTGGAGTGCAGTGCTGTGATTATGGCTCACTGCAGCCTTGACCTCCTGGACTCAAGTGATTCTCTCACTTCAGTCACCCGAGTAGACAGGACAATAGGCACAAACCACCACTCCTGGCTAATTTTTTATTTCTTTGTACAGATGGGGGTCTCACTGTGTTGCCCAGGTAAGAACTCCTGAGCTAAAGTGATCCTCCCACCTTAGCCTCCCAAAGTGCTGGGATTATGGGGGTAAGCTGCCTCTATGGGCTTACTAACTTTCAATGCCCAAACTATAGTAGACATGCCTGAAAAGGGACATAGCCATTCTTATGTCTCCTAGTTATTTTGGGAAGTCTCCAAAAACTGGAAGCTCAGTCAGCCTTCTTCCAGTTTCTGATCCTTATCCAGTATCTCATAGAGAATTTCATAAATAGTTCCTTCCTTGGGTGGTTCAAATCCCATCTAAGGGGCTAGAAGGAGATCTGAGGCCTTCTTTCACTCTATCAAACAAAACATGGGTATCCATGAAGCAAGCAGACACAGGAACATGATACATCATGCTGGCATCTTAGCTGCACTCATGGCATCCCCGGAGCACTGAATGTCCTGCTAGCACACGGGTATGCATATACAATCAGCTGACTGTAGGACAGGAAACACTGATTGAAAATGACGTAAAAGTCACAAGCCTGTAGTCCCAGCTACTTGGGATACTCAGCAGGCTGAGGCGAGAGGATCACTTGAGCCCCAGGAGTTACAGCTCAGCCTGAACAACATAGAGAGACCTCGTCTCTAAAAAAAAAAAGACCAAGAAAATGACCTTAAACCAGTGTTTTATTGTTTTAACTTTTATTTTAAGTTCTGAAGTACACATGGAGGTTTGTTATATAGGTAAACTTGAGTCATGGGTGGTTTTTTTACAGATTATTTTGTCACCCAGCTATTAAGCCTAGTGCCCATTAGTTATTTTTCCTGACCCTCTCCCTCCTCTCACCCTCTGCCCTCCAACAGGCCCCAGTGTGTGTTGTTCCTCTCTATGTGTCCATGTGTTCTCATCATTTAACTCCCACTTATAAGTGAGAACATGTGATATTTGGTTTTCTGTTCCTGCATTAGTTTGCTAAGGGGAGATGGCCTCCAACTCCATCCATGTTCATGCCAAGTACATGATCTCATTCCTTTTGATGGCTGCATAGTATTGCATGGTGTACATGTACCATTTTCTTTATCCAGTCTACTACTGATGGGCATTTAGGTTGATTCCATGTCTTGGCTAGTGTGAATAGTGTTCAGTGAACATACGTGTGCATGTGTCTTTATGATAGAATGATTGTATGCCTTTGGGTATATCCCCAGTAATGGGATTGCTGGGTCCAATGGTAGTTCTGTTTTGAGTTATCTGAGGAATTGCCATGCTGCTCTCCACAATAGCTGAACTAATTTACACTCCTACCAACAGTATATAAGTGTTTCTTTTTTTCCACAACCTCATCAACATTTGTTATTTTTTGACTTTTTAGTGACATCCATTCTGACTGGTGTGAGATGGTATCTCATCATGGTTTTGTTAAATCAGTATAACAGGCAAAATAATGGAGAAAGTGGACAAAATTACTTGAAAATACATTTTAATAGAAAATCATCCTGGAGTGTAAATGTAAGTGATACAAATACCAAGGATTTGAAAGATTCATTTTAATAAGTATTCTTTTAGAGATTTACTTGGAAACAAAAGCAAATTAAAATTCATGGAAGGTTCATGCCTGTAATCCCAGAGCTTTGGGAAGCCAAGGTGGGCAGATCACTTGAACCCAGGAGTTTGAGACCAGGCTGGGCAATGCAGTGAAAACCTGTCTCTACAAAAAATACAAAAAAAAAAAAAAAAAAGTAGTTGGGCTTGGAGGCGTGCGCCTGTAGTTTCAATTACTCAGGAGGCTGAGGTGGGAGCATCACCTGAGCCTAGGAGGGCAAGGCTGCAGTGACCAGAGATCACACCACTGCACGCCAGCCTGGGCACAGAGTGAGAACCTGTCTCAAATAAAAAAAGATGCACTAATGACCATCAAGAGCTGCTTCACAACACTTCAGATGCCTCCAGTGTGTCTAAGAGCTATGGAATTAGGAAAGATGGGACTCCCCAGCAGCGCAATACCTTAGACTGTGAAATCAGTCAAGCAGCCGTGTTTATATAGTAAAAGGTAGAAAATAGATTATTTTAATTGCTAATTGTTCTTGAGACCTTTACCAAGATATATTTCAAAACGTGACCTAAATGCTCCCCTCGACAGGCATAGTGAAGGAATTACAGTTTATTCAGAGGCTGACATGCTGCTGATTAAAGCACAAAGAAGAGTAATCAAGAGGGTGTTTTTTTTTTCATATGGCTTTTAACATTTACAAAGAAAATGATTTCAAGGGGTACATGCTAGAAAGAAACAAGTCTATAAACAGTTACCAATCAGCCAAATACACCAATTGCTAGGAATATTCCCTCAACCCTCATCTCTTACCAACTCCCATGCTCCATAATCAGCATCTAAATGTCACATGCATTATTCTTTTGTTCATAACTCTGAGGGAAGGGAATGAAGAGTCAGGTCGTGCTCAGAGATCCCAGAACCACATCTTAGATAACTTTATAGACACAAATCTACCACCATGATAGTGCTGGGGAGGCAGCCACGCGGGATGTTTCCATTTAGTACAAAATGAGCAGAGACCAGGAAGCAGAAGGCTGCACAGACCAAGCCTTGCACTGGGTCTGCTGTGGAGGCTGCCCCCTGTCCTCTCTTCAGAACTAGACTCAGGGGCCTCGGACAGTGAGTTTTAATTGGAGAAAAGGCTGGAGACTGTGAGGGGAGGAAATAAGACATACATACATACAAAGCAAGCCTGTGTGGACTACCCATTCTTACGGAATTCCTCACTCCTGGATGTCTTGAGAAAAAGACCTTTTCTGGAGTCCCAAAGCCCCTTTGGTGTTTCATGGGACACCTTGTGGTGTCAGTGGGTTAATAGACTTGAGAATTTCTAAGTCACTGGCCATGTCAGGTGTTCAAATCCTTCTTGCATCATGGGAAATGGATCATGCTGTTAAGGCCCATGCAGAGGCAGAATCCAGCCATGATGACCCTGGAGACCCGTCTTGGGATATTATTAGACAGGCTTCTTAAAATCCCACAGACTGATGATGGGTTCTAACATGCCTGTGAATTATAGGAAGAACACCTTACAGAACCATCAATCAGCCTATAGGCTGAGGTAGGCACTTTATAATTTTATGGTTTTTGTTTTGTTTTGTTTTGTTTTGTTTTGTTTTGTTTTGTTTGAGACAGAGTCTCACTCTGTTGCCCAGGCTGGAGTGCAGTGGTGAGAACTCGGCTCACTGCAAGCTCCGCTTCCTAGATTCACACGGTTCTCCTGCTTTAGCCTCCTGAGTAGCTGGTATTACAGGTGCCCGCCATCACGCTCATCTATTTTTTTTTCTTTTTGTATTTTTTAATAGAGACGGGGTTTCACTGTGTTAGCCAGGATGGTCTCGATCTCCTGACCTCATGATCTGCCCACCTTGGCCTCCCAAAGTGCTGGGATTACAGGTGTGAGCCACTGCGCCTGGCCTAATTTTTTATTTTTTAAGAGTTCTGCTATGTTGCCCAGGCTGGACTTGAACTCCCAGGCGCAAGTGATCCTCCTGCTTTGCAGCTATGAGTAGCTGGAACTACAGGTGTGAGCCACCATTCCCAGCTTAGGTATGCAGCTTTTTAAGTGCCTACTGGGTCAAATTTTAAACTTAGTTTTAAAGCCAAGCATAACTTTGTGACTCAGGACAAGAAAAGCAGTGGTGTCCCCTTGGCTTCACTATTTCATTTTTTTATCCTAATTAACTTTTTCCAAATTTAATCTCTGCCATTCCCAGTGGGATGTCATATATCTGGTTTACTCTCTTGGCTGAGGCAGCACAGTTTTAGGGGTTTCCACTTGATCCTTCTTATCACAGTTGTCCTTACTCCACAGTCAGGTAAACCATGTGAGATCTGCCCATCTTGGAAGTCTATCCATCCCAATAATGTCCTCAGGGACCAGCAAAATGACCACAGGGTGAGTCCCATGAACTCAATGGCTCTCTTGTGGGATGAATCTGGGGGAGGCGTATGTGCCTCTGTGCACTGTACTAGGACAGAGGGGCCATGATGCTTTTTAGGTTCCACTTGTAGGAGCAATGACTGAGACCCTTCCAGAGGACTATGCTCCTCAGAAAACAACTGCAAAACCAGACTTAATACAAAAGTAACTCTGAAGTACTAACAGAAGCAGACAGTTTCTTGTGAAGAGTGTGAGCTGGCGTGAAGAAGGGACGATGGGGAGCCGAACAAATCAGTTCTCATCTGTCCAGACTTTAGCCTGAGGCTAAGTGAATTCCATGTGGTGCACACAGTGGAAGTGGGAGTGCGGACACGAAAAAAACCTGCAGCATTTTTGGTCTGAGAAGCCAGAAAAGTGAAGCCAAGAAATTGTGAATATTGAAAAGAGACGGGTGAAGTTTACAAGGGAAAGGCAAGAGAGGGGATCCCCACATTTTGTGTGTCCATCTTTCTGACTGACTGCTGAACTATGTACCATGGAACAGACAAGCCTTCACCAGATGCCAAAACAGCCAGTGCCTCAATCATGGACTTTCCAGCCTCCAGAACAGTGAGAAAATATATTTTGTTCTTTATAAGTTCCTTGGTCTTTGTTATTTTGTTATAGCAGCACAACAACAAAAGATAAAACCAGAGATAGCAAGCAAAACTTGCAATCAGCAAGAGAAAAATGAAAGATTGTACAGAGGAGCAATAATCCTAGTAACAGCCAACTTTTTTTCAAAAATCATGGAAGCCAGAGGAGAGTGGAGCAAAAAACCTGTCAACCCAAGATTTTATATCCAGTGAAAATAATATTCAAGAATAGGCCAAGCATGGTAGCTCATGCCTGTAATCCCAGGACTTTGGGAGGCCAAGGCAGACGGATCGCCTGAACCCAGGAGTTTGAGATGAACCTGGGCAACATAGAAAGATCCCATATCTACAAAAAATAGAAAATGTAGCCAGCTGTGGTGGTGCATATCTGTAGTCCCAGCTACCTGGGAAGCTGAAGTGGGAGAAGATCACTTGACTTTGGGAGGTCGAGGCTGCAGTGAGCTGTGATCAGACCACCGCACTCCAGCCTGGGCGACAGAGTAAGACCCTGTCTCAAAACAACAACAACAACAACAAAAAACAAAAACAAAAACAAAAAACAGACATTTTCATTTGAAAGAAAAGTTACAGAATTAGTTACCAGCAAACTTGCACTATAAGAAATACTAAAGAAAGTGGTTCAGTCTGGAGAAAAATCATATAGAAACTTGGATTCTCTGAAAATAATAAAAAGCATGAGTAATGGCAAGTACCTGGCTAAACACAAGTTTATTTTTTTTTCCTTTTGCTTTTACCTCTTAATTATTTTAATAAACCACATTTTAAAATTATAACATGGTCTTGTGGGGTTTGTAATGTTGTAGATGACTACATATAAAACTATAAAAAGGAATATGGACTAATAGGGTTGCAAAATTTCTATATTTTATGTGAAGTAGTGAAGTAATCATTATAAGCACCCAGTGAAAAGTTAAGTGTACGTGTGTGTGTGTGTGTATTCCTTCCACAACCACTAAAAAAAGAAAAAAAATTAAGAAGTCTAGCTAAATGACAACAGGAAAATTAAAAAGGAATTCTGAAAATATTCAAAGAATTCAAAAGAAAATCACAAAAGAAGGAACAAAGGAAAACAACAGCAGAGACAAAAATAAAAAATAAAACAGATCCCAAATGCAAGCATATGAATGATTGCATTAAGTGTTAATCAACTAAACAATTCAATTAAAAGGCAGAGATTGTCAAAATGGACAAAAAAACCCCAAAAAACAAAAAACACCAAGACCCAACTATATAATGTTTATTAGAGAAGAACCTGCAAATATGTACACAAATAGGTTGAAAGAAAATGGATGGAAAAATACGCCATGCAAATGGCAGACATCAAAAGGCTAGCCTGGCTATACTGTTATCAGATAAGATATACTTAAGACAAAATGTACACTGCATATTTTTAAATGGAGAATTTTATATTATATGAAATTTTATGTTATGTCAATTATATCACAATAAGAAATGTATTATCATATAATTTCATTACTCCATAATGATAAAAGTCTTATTGTCAAGGACAACACAACAATCAAAATCTGTATGCACCCAGTATATGAAACAAAAATACATGAAGCAAATAACTGACAGAATGAAAGGGCAAAAAAGACAGTTCCACAAACATCACTGGAAATATTAACATCTCTACCTAGCAACTACTAGAACAATTAGACCAGAAAATCAGTAAAGACATAGAAGTTTCAAACAATATTACCAACTTGACTGGATATTTATAGAACGCTTCACCAAAACTGGCAGAATACACATTATTTTCAAGTGCACCTGGTGTGTTTGTCAAGACACGCCATATTTTGGACACAAAACACATCTCAATAAATTTGAATAGTTTAAAATCACGCAGGCTACATTCTCTGTCCACAAAGGAATAAACTGGAATTCAATAATAATGAGATAACCAGGAAAATTTCAAATATCTGGACTTTGACATACTTCTAAGTAATCACTAGATCAAAGAAGAGTCATAAGTAATATTAGAAAATATGTTGATAATATATCATATACACATGATAATGAAAGCATATCAAAATTTGTGGGATGTAGGGTAAAACAGAGCATATAGGGAAAAGTGTAGCTTTAAATCCCTATGTGGGAAAATAAGCAAAGTCTAAAGCTCAGTGATCTAAGCTTTCACCTTAAGAAATTACAAAAATAAGTGCAAGTTATGCTCAAAGTAAACAAAAGGAAGGAAAAGATAAAGGGTAAAAATCAATAAAATAGAAAAAATAAATGACGTGAACTGGGGAGGCAGAGCTTGCAGTGAGCCGAGATCATGCCACTGCGCTCCAGCCTGGGCGACAGAGTGACACTCCGTCTCAAAAAAATAAAAATAAAAAAAGAGAAAAATCAATAAAATCAAAAGCCATGTTTTGGAAATAAATTCAATAAAACTGACCAGCTGTAGCCAGACTAGTGAAGAAAACAGAAGAGACAAATCCCCAATATTAGGAATGAAAAAAGGGGTTTTTCTGCATGTACTTCAGACGTGAAAAGAACAATAAGGGCATACTGTGAACAATTAAATTCCATGCTGATAAGCTTGACAATCTGGATACAATAAAATATTACTTAAAAAGCAAAATTTACCAAAACAGCTTCAGGAAAATTTGGCAGCCCTATATAAATTAAGGAAATTAAATTAATAATAAAAACTTTCCCAAATAGAAAACTCCAGATCTAAATCACTTCACTGGGGAATTCCACCAGTTATTTAAGGAAGAAATGACACCAATCTCACACCAACGTTTTCAAAATATAAAAGAGGAGGGAGCATTTCCCACATCGTTTTATGGGGCTAACATTACCTTTATTATAAAATCAAATACATCACAAGATAATAGAACTACAGAGCAATATTACTCATGAGCATAGAAACAAAAAGTTCCTAACAAAATACTAGCAAATAAAAACTAATAACATGTAAAAAGAATACTGTCTATCATATCCAAGTGGGGTTCATCTCAGAATGTAAGGTTGGCTTAACAGAAAATCAATCAATATAATCTACCATATTAATAGAAAACAGAAAAAGAACCATATAATTATTTAAATGGATGCAGAAAAAAAATTTGATAAAAATCAACACTTTTCATGACTAAATCTCTCAGCAACTAGGAATGGAAGTCTACCTCATCTAATTAAGGTTATAAAAAAAAATCTACAGCTAACATCAAACTCAGTGGTAAAGATTTAATATTTTCTAACTAAAATCACAAGCAAAGCAAAGCAAGGATATCCACTCTCACTATTTGCATTTGAATTTGTATTGTAAGACCCAGATAGTGAATAAGGCAAGAAAAAGAAGAAGGCAAATTGCAAAGGAGAGGTAAAACTGTCCTATTTGCCAATATGATTTTGTATGTACAAAGCTCTAAGAAATCCAGAAAAAAGTTACAAGGATTAATATAGGTCAGTTTAGTAAAGTTGCAGGATACATGTTCAAAACACAAAAATTAATTGTATTTCTACATATAGTGAAAAAATAGAAAAATGTAAATAACAATTCAATTTATGACAGTATTAAGAAAATTAAAATATTTTGGCATTAATTTAACAAACTATGTGCAAGGCACACATACTAAAAACTACAAAATATTTAAAGAAAAACTAAAGAATACTTAAATAAACAGAGAAACATACCAGGCTCATGGACTGGGACATTCAATATTTTTAAGATGCCAGTTCTCCCCAGATTGATATATCAATGCAATACCAATCAATTTCCCAGCAAGACGTTTTGTAGAAATTTCCAAGCAAATTCTAAAATTTATATGGAAATGCACATGTTTTGGTTATGTTTTCCAACTGTGTTCTTTTTTCAAAATTGTTTTAGCATAAAACAACTAGCCAAGACTTGCTATAAACCTATAATTTCAGTACAGTGTGGTATAAATGCCATACGATTTTCACGACTTGCCATAAACCTATAATAATTTCAAGACTTGCTATGAACATATAATAATCAATACAGTGTGGTGTAAATGCCGTAGGAATAGATAAATCAATGGAACAGAGTAGAGAGTCCAGAAATAGACCCCTGCTAATATGGAAATTAATTTTTTGAAAAATGTCAAGTCTTCAGTAAAAGATGCTGGGATAATTGGCTATCTGTAGAGGAAAAAATTCTAATTCCCCAAATTAGAACTCTATACTCAGGGAAAATATTCCTCAGAATGAAAGGAGAATAAATACGTTTCTCACCGACAAAAACTGAAAAAAAATCATCACTAGGAAATATGAACTAATGGGAAAAATAAAAGAAGTTTGGCTGGGCACGATGACTCATGCCTGTAATCCCAGCACTTTGGGAGGTCGAGGCAGGTGGATCACAAGGTCAGGAGTTCAAGACCAGCCTGGCCAAGATGGTGAAACCCCGTCTCTACTAAAAATACAAAAATTAGCCAGGTGTGGTGGCAGGTGTCTGTAATCCCACCTTCTCAGGAGGCTGAGGCAGGAGAATCTTTGGAACCGGGGGTGGCAGAAGTTGCAGTGAGCCGAGATCGCGCCACTGCACTCCAGCCTGGGCGACAGAGTAAGACTCCATTTCAAACAAAACAAAAAAAAGTTCTTCAGGCCGAAGAAAAATAATCACACCAGGAAACACAGAATTATAGGAAGAAATAAAAGAGCAAAAAAAGGGGCAAATATGTAGGTAAATATAAATGAGTATCAACCATATATACTAATAACTTATTAAATATTAGTATGTTATATATATTAGTATATATTAGTATACATATTAGTGTACATATTTTATACTAATGTATTATATACTAATTATTTATTAGTATAAGTACATATTTTAGTATATTATTATAATGGTTTTCGGGGCTTTAAAATGTGTGTGAAATGAAATACATGAGAATAGTAAAACAAAGTATGAGAGGATGTAAATAAAGTGTTCTAAGGCTAACATTCCTGGAGAACTCAAAATAAGCAATAATTCATATGATGGTAACAAGTAAGGAAGCATGTTGTAATTTCCATGGTAGCTACTAAAACAAATGTAAAAGAATGTATAACAACTTCATAAAGAGAAAAATAGTATAAATAAGTTTCCTTTTTGCCCATAAAGTCACAAAGAGAATGATTTATATACTTTCAGTAACAAATGATTCAAGACTCTTGATTTGTGAAATACTTGAGTAGATATTAGTTTTGGTATAACCACATGCCTGCTACCATGTGAGCCAATTCTTATTTGTCATTTTTAATTTAGAGGTTTTTTTGTTTTGTTTTGTTTTGTTTTGTTTTTGACGGAGTTTTGCTCTTGTTGCCCAGGCTGGAGTGCAATGGCATGATCTTGACTCCGCCTCCCGGGTTCAAGCGATTCTCCTGCCTCAGCCTCCTGAGCAGCTGGGATTACAGGCATGTGCCACCATGCCCAGCTAATTTTGTATTTTTAGTGGAGACAGGGCTTCTCCATTTTGGTCATGCTGGTCTCAAACTCCTGACCTCAGGTGATCCACCTGCCTCGGCCTCCCAAAGTGCTGGGATTACGGGTGTGAGCCACTGGGCCTAGCTAGAGTCTCTTTTATAAAAGAGCATATTCATTGACTTAGCCAAAAAGCAAACATAAATTTTAGTGAATATTTTATTTGCACATTTTAAAGTTTAGCTTTGTAACCAGAAGGTATGAAGGTGAACATTTATTCATAATGATTGAAATCTAACCAAGTCCTATTGCAGTTTATTTGTGGGTAGAATGGTTGGAAGTAGCATGCTCAACACATTTAAAATTTTGAAAAAAAGTCATGCATCTGATCGATCACCATCTACATTCCCAGAGCACAGCTCCTCCACAATCCTGCTTTTCAGTGCTAGCATTGTTGACTCCTTGGATCCTGTATTTTCCTTCGTCTTCTCACTTGATCCCTCACTTATGTCTATCAAGGACTGAACTGCAGTAGAAGGTGCAGGGAATTTTTGTAGGAATTGTTTGGCTTAGTAGTCCAGTCAGCCTCCAGATGTTCCCAGAGTCACGCCCTTGTCTCAGGCGAAGCTGTGGAAGTGTTTGATGGAAACAGCTGTCCCTCTGTCATTCTGTGAAGTTCTACTCCAAGTGGCAGTTGGAGTGATACGGTTTGGATGTTTCCCCTCTCCAAATCTCATGTTGAAGTATAATTCCTAGTGCTGGAATTGGGCGCTGGTGGGAGGTAATTGGCTCATGAGGGTGGATCCCTACCGAGACCAGCTCAGTCAGGGAGACCCTAACCCAGTGGTGCTAGAGGAATTAAAGACACACACACAGAAATATAGAGGTGTGAAGTGGGAAATCAGGGGTCTCACAGCCTTCAGAGCTGACAGCCCCAAACAGAGATTTACCCACATATTTATTAACAGCAAACCAGTCATTAGCATTGTTTCTATAGATATTAAATTAACTAAAAGTATCCCTTAAGGGAAATGAAGGGATGGGCCAAATTAATTACAGCAGGAACATGACCTTAAGACACAGATTGCTCATGCTAATTGTTTGTGACTTAACAATGCCTTTAGCGGTCTTCCGCCCAGGGAGGGCCAGGTGTTCCTTGCCCTCATTCCCGTAAACCCACAACCTTCCAGCTTGGGCGTTATGGCCATTATGGACATGTTACATTGCTGCAGATATTTATTTATGGCCAGTTTTGGGGGGGCTTGCTCCCAACAGGTCCCTCGTGGCTTGATGCTGTCCTGGTGACAGTGAGTGAGTTCTTGAGAGATCTGGCTGTTTAAAAGTACGTGGCACCTCCCTACCACTCTGTCTTGCTCCTGCTCTGCCATGTGAGATGCCGGCTCCCCCTTCAGCTTCTGCCATGAGTAAAAGCTCCCTCAGGTCTCCCCAGAATCTGAGCAGATGCCGGCATCATGCTTTCTGTACACCCTGCAGAACCGTGAGTCAATTAAACCTCTTTTCTTTATAAGTTACCCAATCTCAGTTATTTCTCTTTTTTTTTCTTTTTAATTTTGTTTCTTTTTCTAGTTTTTTTTTTTTTTTTTTTTTTTTTCTTTTCCAAATTCTCCCAGATCCTGATCAGGTACTTCTTTATAGCAACACAAGAACAGCCTAACATGCAGGATTAAGTTGATTCCAGGTAAGTCAATTAAGAGAAGCAGTGACTCGCTGGAGACAGCAGCAAACTCAGGCCAGTTTTATTGCAAACAAAGCAAGTCATTCAAGTGAATTATGGAAACTGAGAGTGCACATGAAGGGGTGGCAAGGGAACAGGACTCTTGAAGATGGTCAGTGTTTCCTTGGTTTGAACTTCAGAGCCACACTGTTGATGCAAAACCTCTGACCATTGGGCCCAGGTCCATCAGGAAACACGTGACCTAGATGAGCTTCACACTGCAAAGGACAGAAGCCTCTGTCATCTCCAAATGCAAACAAAGCTCTTTATGTAAAACCAGACAGACGAACCCCCCCAAAATCACTCCACTCCGGAGTCTGACATCTGTATTAGGAGAAAAAGTCTATTGCATCCGAATTCAATTAAGAAATGAAAGAAAGCAGAACACAGTCACGGTAAATAGTTTTACTTTATCAATAGGATGTGAGCAAGTTATTAAATTTGGGCCTTTAGAGTTACTCATCTAAAAATAGGGATAATTATCATACCTACATAAGAGAGCGGTGGGGACAATTAATTGATATATTGCACGCAAAGCATTAACATAATTTCTGGGTAAGTACTGAATAATATTGTAGTACCCAGTGTATTATTATTATTTATCACTTAAGGCAAAACCATGCTATCTTAATCAGCTTGCCTCTAGTGTTTTACAAAACCCATGAGTCAGAAAACGTGAGCAGCTAAGGATATCAAAATGAATTTGTGATCCGGATTTAAGCCACTCTCTCCTACTGGGCTCACAGAAGGCACAGATGCTGACGTCACCCGCAGCATTGCTCTGCAGGCCAGTGACATGCTGCAGGGTGCAAAAGGAGGTTGGGGAGATGGAGGTGCCAGCCACACTGGGTAAGTCAAAGATGAGATGCCAGCCACTATTGCAGGATAAGGGCTTCCTGCTCCTTATCCCTGCTCAAAAGAAGGTGAAGATCCTACCTCTGTTCTCATCTCTGTGGAAGGCTAGAACCAGGAAAAGCCACATTAGAGAGAAGCTGGAGAAGCCTTTTCTCTTTTTTGCAGTGCCCAGAAGGGAGAGAGTGATCATTACTGACATGTGTAGAAACCCCATGTGTTCTGGGCTGGGTGCGGTGGCCCAGGTCTGTAATCCCAGCACTTTGGGAGGCCGAGGCAGGTGGATCACTTGAGGTCAGGAGTTTGAGACCAGCCTGGCCAATATGGCAAAACCCCGTCTCTACTGAAAATACAAAAATTTACTGGGTGTGGTGGCAGGCACCTGTAATCCCAACTACTTGGGAGGCTGAGGCACTTGAACTCAGGAGGTAGAGGCTGCAGTGAGCTGAGATCGTGCCACTGCACTGCAGCCTGGAAAACAGAGCGAGACTCTGTCTCAAAACAACACAAAACAAAAAGGGAATCCCATGTGTTCTGAAGACAAAAGTACCACTAGAAAAGGACACCAGATTTGCCAAGACCAAGAGAGCTGTTTGTGGCACTTGGGGCAGCATCAGGGAAAGTAAAACAAAATAAGAAATCTCACCTGCTTGCAGACGACCTCTGTGCGAGCTGATCCTAACGAGGTGTCCAGACGTCTCAGGATCCCTGTGTGGCTTTCATCAGAGCCAGACGTACCATGGGCCTCGGAAAATGAAGGCCACCCAGTTCCGGAGCAGTACTTTTTCTCAGAACTGTGGAAGGCATAAACGATACTACAGCTGCTAATGACACTGTCATTAACATGCCAAGAGGGTTTCATGCCCCAACGCATTGTTCCAGGGAACAGGATGTGTTTCCACTCTCCTCTGCCAGATCCCACACCCGGTTATGTGACAGTCAGTCCCCGGGGAATCGTCCTCACTGCACCTTCACTATCAAAGCCATTGCCTCTCGAAGTGAAAGGACTTCTTGATCCTTTGATGCTAAAGCCTTCTTTCTGGATGTCCAACAAGGATCTAAAAACACATGGTGCTTTGTGAACTGTGTTGCATATTAGGTAACACAGATCAAACCCATGTGTTGAAAATGTCAAAAAAAGGAGGAATCAAAACGAAATACTAATGGTCGGAGGAAGTCATCGTCATCTTAGTGCAACATGGAAGTGTAAGGTCTGATGAGAAAGTCATGCTTAGCAACAGGAATTTCAGGTTATCTAAACACAGAAGCCTGACCAGGGATTCAAAAGCTGCCTCTGGCAACTTCTTAGCTGTGTGAAACCACAGCTCTTGAAGCTTCAGTTTGCTCACCTAGCAAATGGGAATAATATCTACACTACAGGGCTGTTTTGAGGATCTGAGGGGAACTCTGTGAAGTGTGATACAAAGCTTAGCACAGGGCTGAGCACATGGTAAGTGCCCTGAATTCTTGCTGTGATGATGATAATGATTATTATTAATTAATATGCCTGGGTACCTGGCATCAATAACTGCAGTGAAACCTAGCCCTCCAGAAGTCTCCCAGGGACTCATGATGCTGCCACAAGGAGAAGAAGGACAGCAGGTAAATCCACCGACCAAAGACCCACCCTCTAAGTGCTCTGATGGATAAGCTCCCTTAAATGGCACTGGGAAAATAGACTTCAAAAATTGCTGTGGCAAAGAAATGGCTCTCTCTAAGGAATAAAGAGAAGAACTGAATGTTAGACCCAGCCAAAAAACAAACAAACAAACAAAACAAACTAATCTAAGAAGGAAAAGTGGTAAAGAATCAAATCCCTAGACTATGAACACAGAAGGATGTAGGGTCCAGCCCCACAGGGTCAGTGGGTTTTTCTCCCCATGTGCGGAGATGAGAGATTGTAGGAATAAACACACAAGACAAAGAGATAAAAGAAAAGGCAGCTGGGCCTGGGGGACCACCACCACCAAGACGCAGAGACCGGTAGTGGCCCCGAATGCCAGGCTGCACTCATATTTATTGGATACAAGACAAAGGGGCAGGGTAAGGAGTGTGAGCCATCTCCAATGATAGGTAAGGTCACGTAGGTCATGTGTCCACTGGACAGGGAGCCCTTCCCTGCCTGGCAGCTAAGGCAGAGAGAAAGAGAGGAGAGAGAGAGAGAGACAGCTTACGCCATTATTTCTGCATATCAGAGACTTTTAGTACTTTCACTAATTTGCTACTGCTATCTAAAAGGCAGAGCCAGGTGTACAGGATGGAACATGAAGGCGGACTAGGAGTGTGACCACTGAAGCACAGCATCACAGGGAGACAGGCCTCCGGATAACTGCGGGCGGGCCTGACTGATGTCAGACCCTCCACAAGAGGTGGAGGAGTAGAGTCTTCTCTAAACTCCCCCGGGGAGAGGGAGACTCCCTTTCCCCATCTGCTAAGTAGTGGGTGTTTTTCCTTNCTCTAAACTCCCCGGGGAGAGGGAGACTCCCTTTCCCCATCTGCTAAGTAGTGGGTGTTTTTCCTTGACACTGACGCTCCCGCTGGACCACGGTCCGCTTGGCTACTGGCGTCTTCCCAGATGCTGGCATTACCGCTAGACCAAGGAGCCCTCTGGTGGCCCTGCCCGGGCATAACAGAAGGCTCGCACGCTTGTCTTCTGGTCACTTCTCATTATGTCCCCTCAGCTCCTATCTCTGTATGACCTGGTTGCTCCTAGGTTATGATTGTAGAGCAAGGATTATTGTAACATTGGAATGAAGAGTAATTGCTACAAACTAATGATTAATGACATTCATATATAATCATATCTATTATCTATATCTAGTATAACTATACTTATTTTATATATTTTATTATACTGGAACAGCTCGTGCCCTCAGTCTCTTGCCTCGGCACCTGGGTGACTTGCCACCCACAGAAGGAAGCCTAGCTGACAGCACAAACTCCCACAGAAACAACTGTATAATGCAGCAATTCTCAAACATTTTGGTGTCAGCACCCCTCACGTCCCCTCTGTGTCCCCAAAATAATAGGGATTGCTGAGAGCTTTTGTCTATAAGTTTCATATGCCAACATTTAACAAGTTATAATTTATAACTGAGAATTTAAAAACGTGCATTAATTTTTTTTTTTAATATAGGTTGAGTGTCCCTTATCTGAAATGCTTAGGACCAGAAAAGTGTTTTGGATTTCAGATATTTTTGGATTTTGCATTTTACTTGATGGTTAGGCATCCTTAATCTGAAATACTCCAATGAGCATTTCCTTTGAGTCTAATGTTGGTTCTCAAAAAGTTTCGGATTTTGCTGGGCATGGTGGCTTACACCTATAATCCCAGCTTTTTGGGAGGTGGAAGCGGGTGGATCATTTGAGCTCAGGAGTGTTTTTTTTTTGTTGTGCTTTTTTTTTTTTTATTTTTTTTTTTTTTTTTTTTGAGATGGAGTCTCGCTCTGTCGCCCAGGCTGGAGTGCAGTGGCATAATCTCGGCTCACTGCAAGCTCCGCCTCCCAGGTTCACGCCATTTTCCTGCCTCAGCCTCCTGAGTAGCTGGGACTACAGGCGCCCGCCACTACACCTGGCTAATTTTTTGTATTTTTTAGTAGAGACGGGGTTTCACCGTGTTAGCCAGGATGGTCTCGATCTCCTGACCTCATGATCTGCCCGCCTCGGCGGCAGAGTGCTGGGATTACAGGCGTGATCCACCGCGCCCGGCCGAGCTCAGGAGTTTGAGACCAGCCTCGCCAACATGGTGAAACCCCCTCTCTACTAAAAATAGAAAAACTAGCTGGGCATGGTGGTGCATGCTTGTAGTCCTAGCTACTCGGGAGGCTGAGGCAGGAGAATAACTTGACCCTACGAAGCGGTGGTTGCAGTGAGTGGAGATCAGGCAACAGAGCGAGACTCGTCTCAAAAAATAAAAAAGTTTCAGATTTGAGTGCATTTCAGATTTTGAATTTTCAGTGTAGAGATGCTCAATCTGAAATAAATTTATTACATGTTAACATAACATATATTTATGACAAATAATTATACTTTTCAAAATGAAACAAACGTTTCATGAGAAGAGGTGGACTGTTTTACAATTTTGCAAGGCTCTTTAACGTCTGGCTTAAAAAAAGAACTGAATCTTCCTCTGGATTCAGTCTGTTGCTATGTTGTTTTGATTGAGGTATAAGAGGATGTGGCCTCAAGTGGCCTCAAGTGTGGTTGGAAAAGCCCCTAGAAAACTCCCCCCCAGGAATTTCTGGGGTCCTCAGACTAGGCTTTGAGAACCACAAGTATAGCCATTTGGAGGAAAGGCTTTGATTTCTGAAAGATTTGGGTGTGAATCTGGGATCTGTCTGTTACATCTGTATCACCTTGGCAAGTCATTTAATTTTTTGAAGACTCAGCGTCCTAATCTATAGATAAGTATAAACTAAAAAAAAGTTCTAAGCTACCTACTGACTAAATAGAGCCCTTCTTAACCAAGGGGACTCCAGAAAAACCTTTAAACCGAGTTTCCAGTCATGATGGGACAGGAGGTCAGACACACCTCGTTATACCCCCTCCCTCTCATGGTTTAGACACAACAAATGACCAGCACTAATGTTTAAATAGAGATCACAAGACTGGCAGAACAGACTCTTTGTGGCAATAATATACCACATTATAAACAGGACCTAAGGCCATGCCAGGCGAGGGTGAAGTCACACACCCCTACACTTAAAGAATCAACTCTGTTATAACTGCCACAAGGGTTTTCTTTTTCTCTAGCAACTAAACAATCACTGGCCTTGAAATAAGCAGTGTTGAAGCAATTGCAGCTCATCTACCATCAGACACTGACTAGCTGAGACCCTCTGTTCCACCAGCCATAACTACAGCTTTGATTGCACAAGAGACTGATTTTAGTAACTTTCTCCTGATTAAAAGACCATGAACTGGTTCTGGATGGTTTTCAGAGGCTGTGCACTTGCGGGCCTTCATATCCTGAAAGACTTTTGATGTACAGGGTCTAATTGTAATACATTTAAATGTTAAGTTTCTACCCCCAAATAAACAGGTCATATGTTACATGCATGTCTGTTCAATATGCGTATGTCAGGACCATCTTCACGAATTTTCATAGCCCCTCCTGTGATCTGTTAAATAAGTATATTTAGCCAACCCCTTCAGCATAAAGCTCCTACCCCAGGAGCTCCCCCTTCCAAGTGCCTGCATCTGCTCTTGGCTTGGAGTTCGCTTTCCAGCCTGTGGGATGGCCACCCTGAAGACTGTAACCCTTTAGAAGAAATAAAGTCTCCTTTTCTACATTTATAGATTGTATGATTTTTTTAAAGCTAACAATAGCAATGGCATTATCACCTCACTTTCTGTATGTATGCTTAGCATAGTACCTGACACATGGCACATAAGTCGGTAGCTATTTTTTAATTTTTTAATTATTAATACCAGAAATCTATGAAATGTGAGCAGTTGTGGGTCCAACTAGAAGTGTTTGCATATTCAGGTCAGGTTCTTTGCAATCCTCTTCCAAGGGTTCGAAAACATTCATCTGACCACTCTGCTCAGGGAAAAACATCATTAAGTATCTTTTAATCCCAGTCTTTCCATCTTCAACATTATATATAAACTAGTGATCATTAAATGAATTTTGATGGAGAATTATGACTACAACAAAATTTTTTAAATAAATGAACCTAAGACTAATAAAAACTCATTAAAGCATTTTATGGGAAACAATAAACCTTTATTGATACAATTAGCAGAATCTGGAGATTTTACCAAGTAATATGAGAGGCTTAACGTATATAAGTTAAGACTGGGATCCGAAATATTAAAGCCAATCAGAAATTCCAATATACATATTTAAGTGATTAGCAGATTGTAACGTTTGCCCTTGAAGAACTAAAACCATTCTGAATCATATATTCTAAGGGAGTTTTACTTTGTTTCATTTTATTTGCTTTGGTTTTCCTTGACTTCTGGAAGTTCTACAGTTCCCAAACCAACAGCACAGGCACTCGGTGATAACTGACAGCCTTAACCTCTTAGAAGAATTTCTATTCCTTCGAGGGAATGGGGCACACAAAGCGTTTTCAACAATATTACTTGGTTACCCATGGTGCATAAGACATCCGGACGTTACGTAAAAGGTGAACTAGTATCAGGCTCTGTTTCCTCTTATTTTAAGAAGATTTATGATCGTGAAATATGTGATCCCACAGTAGATTTTAATAAACACTTTCCCAATAGGCTTATGTGGAAGAAGAAAGGGAGAAGGAAGAAGAGAAGGAGGAAAGGAAGTGGCAGTGGGGGACAATGTCACTTCATTCCAAGTTAGCGAAATGAGAGTCTGGAGTCCCTAGGAGTGTGGCACCACATTCTGGAAAGTGTTCTTGACCCAGATACCTTTGATTAAAGGTCTCTGATTTGGAGAGGCAGAAGCTCTCAAAAACTGTGCACCAAACTCATTCCAACAACTATAGGATGATGAGGAGAATGACGGTAAGTCTGGCAGATGAGGCTGGCAACAAGGCTCTGGAAAGGGAACTCATGAGTTACACTGGCCGGGATCACCATCAGAGACTGGTTATGTCTTCTGAGAAACTTACACCTGTAATTCAGAAAGCTGGCACCAGAAGGCGATGGCACCTATGTCAACGGTGCTGCCCACGTGGCTTAATGGAAGCTCAGCCAGTGAAGAATGTGGGCTCTGGAGTCCAAAACTGTGGGTTCATATTTTGGCTGGCTACCTACAAGCTGCGGAACCCTGGACAAGTTATTTCATCTTCCTAACTCTCAGTTTCCTCACATGAAATGAGAATAATAATAACACTACAGGGAGCTGCCAAGAGGTCTGATGAAATGATGCACATGAAGAGCCTGGGCATGGCACCTGCCACATGCCCAGAGGGCTTCTTCATTGCTGGGGTGCTTTCCACTCTCAAGAAGAGTACACTGTACAGGCTCCAGTGGAACCCAAATCTCTGCACTATCGCTTACTAGATAAGTGACCTTGAGCAAGTTAGTTAAATTCTTTAAGCCTCAGTTTTCACATCTGTTAAATGGGGGTTTTAATAGCTCCTTATTGGAGGGTGGAGCCCAGTGTCTGGCATGTAAGTGCTCAAGAAGTTGCAGCCACTTCCCTCACATTTCCACAGTGATTTCATAATCACAGCTGCTTTTTTTTTTTTTTTTTTTTTTTTGAGATGGAGTCTCACTCTGTCACTTAGGCTGGAGTATAGTGGCTCAATGAAACCTCCACCTCCTGGGTTCAAGTTCTTCTCCTGCCTCAGCCTCCCTAGTAGCTGGGATTACAGGCGTGTGCTACCACGCCCAGCTAATTTTTGTATTTTTAGAAGAGCCAGTATTTCACTATACTGGTCAGGCTGGTCTCGAATTCCTGACCTCCAGTGATCCACCCACCTTGGCCTCCCAAAGTGCTGGGATTACAGGCGTGAGCCACCATGCCCAGCCCATAACCACAGCTTCTGATAGTCCCAACACTGCTATGGCTTCCAAGCAGCAGGACGGATATTATTAATCAACCCATCAAGAAGTACTTACGGAGCATCTAAGTATTTGTTTCCAAGGTGGCTACAACAAAATACCACAAAATGGGTGGGACTCTCTCACAATCTAGAGGATAAAAGTCCAAAGTCAAGGTGTCCGCAGGGCTCTGAAGCGTCTAGGGAATCCTTCCTTGCCTCTTCCTACCTTCTAAGGTAGGCAATCTTTGGTTTATAGCTGCGGATCACCAATCTCTGCCTTCATTTTCACATGGCTGTTTCCTCTCTGTCTGGACGGCTTCTCTTCTTAGAAGGACAGCAGTGATTTTGGAACTAGGGCTCACCCCACTCCAATATGATCTTATCTAAACATTATACCTGCAGCCACCCTATTTCCAAATAAGGTCACATTCCCAGCTTCCAGAGATTAAGACTTCAACATGTCTTTTTGGGAGACAAAATTCAACCCGTAGCAACTTCCATGAGGCTTGTCCAAGAAGGATAAGATGGCCAAGGGGCTTGAGAGCTAATCAAGTTTCTCTCCTTAACTAAATAAAATACTTGAACCAATAGGAGAATAATTAGGTCCTAAATTGTATGATACTGATTAATAGGAATTTGAAGGAGATTAAAAAAAAAAAAAAACCCACAGTGTGTGCTATCAGAGGAGGTTTCAGGATAAATCTGGGATCCAAAAATAAGTGGAATTTCAATTAGCATTAGTGGGGCTGAGCAGATCCCAGGAGGCCAGCACAGCACGAAGGGGGTCCCAGGCAGGAAGCAGCCGAGCTGGAGCAGCCAGCTCAAAGGAGCGGGCGCTGCATTTACTTGTAAAAAGAACTACTTAGTTTTGGTTGACCAACTTTCCCTTCACTTTCATTCTACACAAGCATTTGAAGGATTTTTTTTTCTCTCTGTACCTCTGCTTCCTACTATAGAAACTGGAGACCAGAGACAGAAAGAGAAGGAAAATGAAAGGCAAAACAAGAATATATTTCTAAAACTCCTCTTGAACAGGAAGAAGGCTCAGGAATATAGTCTGCATTTGTATATTCTCATTAATTAGAATATATCTTCCAGAATTCCTCAGGATCAAAAGCACATTCATGTATACAGCCCTAAGAGGGGTCTATTGCTTAAGAACACGTCATTATGGCCGGGTGCGGGGGCCCACGCCTGTAATCCCAGCATTATGGGAGGTGAAAGCGGGCGGATCACCTGAGATCAGGAGATGGAGGCCATCCTGGCTAACATGGTGAAACCCCATCTCTACTAATAATACAAAAAACTAGCTGGGCGTGGTGGCACACGCCTGTAATCCCAGCCACTCAGGAGGCAGGGGAATCGCTTGAACCTGGGAGGCCGAGGTTGTAGTGAGCCGAGATCACGCCACTGTACTCCAGCCTGGACGACAGAGCGAGACTCCATCTCAAAAAAAAAAAAAAAAATCATTACTAACTTGCATCAACTGCCTGGCCTGAGTCAGTGAGTCAGGCATGGCAGGCATTGCTCTATGCTTTTCCATGTATTAACTCATGACTCAGATCATCCTCCCAGCAACCTTATGAATTAGTTACTATCATCTTCATTTTACAGGTGAGGAAATCAGACACAGAAAGGTTAAGAAATTTGCTCCAGGTCACACAGCAATGGAGCCAGGATATATACCTTGGCAATCTTAAACATTCTACTGCCTCTCCCATAAATGAGTGCATCTTTAAGAATAGTATATTCTGAAACATAAATAATCTTCAGGAATATATTATTTCCTTCAGCTGCAGTAGCAGTAACAAGAAAGAGGAACAGAAACAAACTCAGACGTCTTTAAGAATGCAAAATGGAAACTTTTCAACTGAAACTAAATGGTTACACAAAAACAAATAAGGTTGATGAATTGATAGTCCCTTAAACTGGCCACTTGGTCAGTGGGCTTTTGGAGAATCGGCTGGTTTTCCTATTAGTCTTGGCTGTTTCACAACCTCTAGGACCTGGGGTTGGTCACTTAACTTCCTTAATTTGAACTAGCATTGTGCTAATATAGTAGCCTCTGGCCACATGTGACCTTCTAAGTTTAAATTAATTAAAATTAAATTTAAGTTTAAATTAATTAAAATTAAATTGAAAAAGTCAGCTTCTCAGCCATGCTAGCCACATCTTGAGTGCTTAACAAGCATATGTGATGAGCAGCTACCACATGGCTAGATACAGACATCTCCATCACCACAGGAAGTTCTACTGGACAGAGGTTTGTGCTCTGGACTCAGGACCCTCCTGGTTCCAGTATTCTGACACTACAACTAAGTCTGCAAGGTGAAAGGAAGGGAAGAAGGCCCCTTCTTTTTCAGATGCAGAAACCGGAACATCAAGGAAGGGGAAGAGTGAAGACTATGATTTAGGAGAATGCTCTTGCAAGGATGATTTATCTTCTGTATTCACAGTGTGAAGAGGGAGACAGAGCACTGCCTGGTGCCTGCAGTAACAAGGGAGACTTTGACACGCTGGCAGCATGGTTCTATGGCTTAAAGTTCATGGGCCATCTCAAAGCCCTACCTCTCCTCTTTAACAGAACCAAACGTCAAGAAATAACTATTGTCTCAGAAACCTGAGTCCCACATTTTATTGTGTCAAAATTAACCTCCTTCTAGTTTCCCCCATGCCAATGTGAATGCGTCTGGGCAAAGGCCTGCCCATCTGTGAGCATGGAGGAAAATTGATGCTAATCGCTCCTCATCCTTGCAGGCGGGTCCGGCTTCCTAACGCAGCCCACATTAGCAGCCAGTCGGGCAGGAAGGCCCAGACTGCTCAAAGCCCAGAGGACAGAAGGAAGCACTGCCTAATGGGTGATGCACAGAGCGGCTTGATTTATATTTTATTCTAAACTAATTTAGGGTTGATGCAAAAGAAAGGAAAACATCTTTGAAGTTCTGAAAAATAGGACTTCAAAGATATTTTCCTTTCTTCTCCATCGAATCTACTTTTTTTTAAGACTGTTTCCTGCATGTCTAAACAAAAAAGCCTTTGTTGAGAGATTTCAGATCCTGATTGACTTAAAAGAGGCTTTGAAATCAAGGGACAATTAAATTTACTTTTAGCTATATAGAAGAGGGTATGGTATTCACTACTGTCAAGCATTGTGGGGAATCTATCCTCATAAAATTCTACATTTCCTAAATTAAATTATAAACCCATTTTCCCTGGGAGAGAGAGAGTTTTAATCACATGGCCCAGCAAATATAATCACGGTTTAGATTTCTTTAAATACTTTCCCTCTAAAAAAAAACTCTAATAGTTTCATCATAAGGTGCCCACCAAGTTTTATTTCCTTGCTATTTCTTGAGGATAGAGGAAGGAAGAATATAAGCTAAGAAGTCTTGTTAATGGCTCTAAATGCTAGAAATAAAAGTCAAGACAGGCAAGTATCTCATATGAATAGCGCTCCTTACAGCAACAATGCAAAATGAGAAGGGCAATTTAAAAAACAAAATGGGTATTATGGGTATTTATTTATCCAAGATCTCAAATGAAACAGAGCAGTAAGAACCTGGAGGTTTGCTCTCCTTCCGTAGCTCTCAATTCTTTACCTTACCTGAAGAGTGGACTATCGCAGCACACGCAATGATACATTCCTGCTTCCTTGTTATTCAGGTAGATCCCACTGAAAGGCTGAAAGTAAATTAGATATGTCACGTTCAGATTTCTCATACTACTGGCAGGAGATGATACAGCAGATTTAAATCCTGGGTAAGTCCCCAAATCAAGGAATTTCTGTACTAATTTGACGAAGTGCAAATAACGCCAGAGAGAAAATTATAATGCACCCAATGAAGCAGGCTGCAGATGTATTTACAGCCGGGGCTTTATTGCACCCAATATTCAAATTATGACATTGATAATCTTTGTATTCATACAGGACTTTTCATCCAAGAGCATCAAAGTCGGTGAAAAAGCAAGAGAACAGAGTCTTGTCCTCTGTGATTGTGTGAGATTTCGTTCTCCCTTTTAAAAGAGTTAATACAACAGGAATCTAGTCCACTGTCTAACATACTTTGAAATCTCCAGTTAAAGACAGAATATAAATACATAAAAAGCATAGTTCAGTGAGATCAGGGATTTTGCCTTTAATATGCTTCACATAATGTTTGGGTCATGGTGTACTTAATAAATGTTAAATAATGAGCTAGATTCTCCCCCCACCAACCCAGATTACTACTTAGATGAAATTACTACGTTCATTGTGAGTTACAGGGTTTGCAAGTTTTCAGAGGTATTCTGAGAGGAGAACAGGAGACAAGTCAATGAATGAGCCAAGTCAATTTTTTTTTTAATGTTATTTCTCAAACTTAATTTTTTTTTTTTTTTTTGAAATGAAGTCTCCCTCTGTTGCCCAGGCTGGAGTACAATGGCACGATCTCAGCTCACTGGAACCTCCGCCTCCCGGGTTCAGGTGATTCTCCTGTCTCAGCCTCCCGAATAGCTGGGACTACAGGTGCATGCCACCACGCCTAGCTAATTTTTGTACTTTCACGGGGTTTCACCGTGTTAACCAGGCTGGTCTCGAACTCCTGACCTCGAGTGATCTGCATGCCTCAGCCTCCCAAAGTGCTGGGATTACAGGCACTTGCTATGAGCCACTGCACCCGGCTGATGACTTTTTTTTAAAGACCATTTTTGCCCAATTTCTTTTGTCATCTCCTCTGTCAAAGAAAATTAAAGAAAAATCAACCCTTGCACAAGCTGACTATGAAGATCCACTATCACAGGGCCTGGCAGCAGGCACTATCCCCTCCTATGGGCCAGAGGAAAGCCAAAATACAGAACAGCTCATCAAGTGACAAAGCTGACTCAGGAAATCTTCAGACCCCTCCAGGCTTCCCAACTCAAAAAATTCACAGGTCAAACATCCAAATTCCCTGGGGTAGTTTAACAGCACATTTTCAGTGAGCTGCATAACAGACAATTTCAAATTAACCTACTGAGCCTACCATCTGGGCACACTTCGATGTTTTCCTTCTTTAAAACCCTAAACTTAGCTGCAGAAATCCGAATGGCAGTGAGCTGGTCCTTTATGGCCAGTCCCCTCAAATGCCTGCTCCCAACACTGGCACTAGTTGGCAGCTGTAAAGAAGAGGAAGTTGGCCTGGTGTGGTAGCTCATGCCTGTAATCCCAGCACTTTGGGGGGCCGAGGTAGGTGGATTACCTGAAGTCAGGAGTTCAAGACCAGCCTGGCCAACATGGTGAAACCCCATCTCTACTAAAAACACAAAAATTAGCCAGATGTGGTGGCACATGCCTGTAATCCCAGATATTCGGGAGGCAGAGGCAGAAGAATTGCTTGAACCTGGGAAGCAGAGGTTGCAGTGAGCTGAGATTGTGCCACTGCACTCTAGCCTGGGTGACAGAGCGAGACTCCATCTCAAAAAAAAAAAAAAAAGAAGAGGAAGTTTCCCATCCTTCCCGCCTGGGCTGAAGATGCATGCATGCAAAACAGGACTGCCAGTTCCAAGGCTGGTCTAGGAAAGCCTTTTCATAGGATCCAGACAGCCTGGGAAGACTCAAAACATAATTTAGTTATCGCAGGGGGGCAGCTGGACAGAGGAAGCGACAGATAACTGCTATCACAGTAAGCAAAATAAAAATTAAAAAATCAGTGAAGGCCAGGTGCAGTGGCTCACGCCCGTAATCCCAGCACTTTGGGAGGCCGAAGCGGGTGGATCACCTGAGGTCAGGAGTTCAAGAGCAGCCTGGCCAACATGGTGAAACCCCATCTCTACTAAAAATACAAAATATTAGCCGGGTATAGTGGCAGGCACCTGTAATCCCAGCTACTCAGGAGGCTGAGGCAGAATTGTTTGAACCCAGGAGGCGGAGGTTGCAGTGAGTCAAGATCGTACCATTGCACTCCAGCCTGGGCAACAAGAGCAAAACACCATTTCAAGGAAAAAAGAAATCAATGAAAAGGAATATTCAGCCAGACATCTACCCACTCTCTCCTTGCCTAGCTTCCTGATGTGCCCTCCCTCTCCAATTTTATACAAGTCCTGTAACTTATTTAGGGTTAAACTCAGCTTCTATCTCATTTCTAGTATTTACCTAATAATCTAATATAAACCCAGGTTGAGCTGGGTGCTAATGTTGCAGAGGTGGGCAGCAAAACAGTTTCTGCACTCAAAGAATTTGCTACTTAAGTGGGAGGAAGACACACGTGAGCTGACAATTTATACCTGACAATTCATATACAGCTATGATAGAGATGGCATGGAGTTCGGGTAGCGCTGTACCCTTCACTATGAAGGGAGTTTCCACAAAGGCTGTCTGTATCAGATATTATCTGAGATGGTGGGGGGGAGTCTTTTTATTTCTTAACCTTTTATTATTATTCTAAATTGCACAACTGATTGTTATTTATTATAGAAAAATGCCAACACTAAGCTGACTTTTGAATGAGGAAATGGAAGAGTATTTCTGGCAGGCAGAACACCTTGGGCAGGGCCCACATGAGAGAAGAGGGCAAAGAGGAGGATGGAGAGAGATGATGCCGGAAGGTGGGTGAGACCAGGCCAGCTGGGGTTGGTTAGATTGTGACAAAGAGCTTAAACTGTGTCCTACTGGAAATGTGAAGCTACTGGAAACTTGTAAACTGGGTGGACGCCTGATTGGAGTTGGTTTTTAGAAAGATCACTTGACATTCAGGTAAAGAAGGAGCTGGAATGGGGCAAGATGCCACCAAAGGCAGAGAGCAATCCAATGTCCCTCACACATGCAGGCCTGGAGTGTGCTCCTGCTCAGGCAGAGCAGTGGAAATAAAAGAAAGAGATTCAAGAATACTTAGAAGAGAGAACTGAAATGCTTGGCTGCACAGGGAGGGGCCAGGGTCAGAGAGAGAATGACGTTCCAGATTCCCCTGGGATTGCAAGGTCTGCTGGACCAACGGCAGTTTGCCATTCCATCTTGTCAATACAACACACCTGCTGGAAACAGGTGACACACTCAAGAGGGATGACTGCGGATAACTTCACACAGGACTGTTTACAAAGGTGCAGACAGGGCCAGTGGAAATCCACTAGTGAGGGCAAAGCATCCTAGGCTAATGACTTTGAGAAGCCATGGCCTCCACTAGGCCTGTGGGACAGAGGAAGAGGGAGTGGCCAGAACCTGGTGAGGCTGCACCTGCAGGGGAGGGCTGCCTGCAAGAGCTGCCGCCTGCAATACAGGAACATAGCCACTGCCAACCTGCAGCCCTACAGAGAGAATGCTGAGCCCTAGTGATTTCTCCATCCCACCTTTAGATCTCACTGGTGTCTCCCACTGCTAAACTGAATCAATAGCTGCAGGGAAGAGGAACTGCTCACTCTTCCTAGAGCTCAGAGCAGGGGAATCCTGTGGAGAGTGGATCTGGAGAGTAGACAGAGAATGACCTGCACAAAACCTCCCTTCTATTGATACTTGACTTTCAGTTATTGCTCAGCCAGCCTGTAAATTTATTCATTGGTCTAGCAGAGTGCTAGCATATTACTGTTGCCCAAGAAAAAACATGCAGGACTAAATTTTAATTTAGAGTCACCAAAGAGACACCTTCAGTGTTTTATTTATCTTCTCTTAGGTGAACAAAGCTAATGAAGGCTTCCATTTCTGCAATATTCTAAAAAGTTAAACATGGAAATGGATCCATGGAAAGGGATTTATAACATTAGTTAAAATAATGAATGATGCTCATTTTGTCAAATGGCCAAATACAGAGAGTATATTGCACCATCTGTTTGAGAAGCCACAGATTTATTTTCCTAAACATCTGGCAGCTCATCTCTAGGTTCTCTCTACGTACCAAGCCCTGCCTGGCTCTGCACCTGAGAATTAGGGTTGGCTTAGAATACTCTGGGAATACATACAACTGCTCACAGAGTATCATGTGGTTCCCTTGTGCAATCTACACAAATGGCTAATGTAGTCTCTTTCCCAACGAGGGCTTTAGTAAAATCCCACCTACAGGAAGTTTTCAAAAATACCAGCATTTCAGGAGACTCTATTGGGATGTGCTGGTCCTTCTGATGACTTTAGCACTGGAGAAACTGAGGGTGACACCGTGATTACAATGGCAGTGCATGTGGGTAGTGACATGAGTTTTGCAGGTGGTGACAAAGGAAAAAACATTCATACTCTACTATGCTTGAAGCCACAGGGCTGGGGTCCACTCTGTGGGATCTGCTTCACTAGTAAAAATATCTAATAACAAAGTTCAATTCAGAAAAGCTACATTCCAGCAGCTATATTTGGGTCTAAGAACACTGGTTAAGAAATGCGGCACTGTGCTCTCATTTATATGTGAGAGCTAAAGAATTTGAACACATGGAGGTAGCGAGTGGAAAAATGGATAACAGAGCCTGGGAAGGGTGAGCAGAGGGTAGGGGGAGGATGAAGAGAAGTGGCTTAAAGGCCACAAACATACAGTAAGAGAAAAGGAATATGCTGAGTGTCTGACAGCAGAGCAGGTGGATGACACTTAACAAAAATGCATTGTATTCGGGTGACAGACACCCTGAATACCCTGACTCAATTACTATGCATTATATATGTGTGACAAATTTTCTCATGTACCCCAGAAACTTGTACACACACACACACAGACACACAGATAAATGCAGTGCTGTAAAAAGTGATGTTATAATGAGGAACCACTGAGGGTTGTTTTCTCAGAAAATGAATGAAAGCTGAGATTGCCGAATGCAGTTTAAATAATGTTTGCACCTCTTACCTGGCAGTCATTCAACATTCACAAAAGTTGATTTATTGGATGCCTACTATGGCCAGCCACCACGTTAGGTGCCAGGGGTTATAGCAGCGATGGCAAATGCTATGAAGGAAGAGTTCTGCTAGAAGCAAGCCTAGCTGGGGGCTAAGAGAAGGTTTCCCAGAGAAAGTGAGATTTGGGCTGAGAGCTACAAGGTAAGTCTGAATGAATGGGTGGAGGGTATGGGGAGGGATGATGGGAGAGAAGAAGGAATGTTGGGTGCAAAGGCCCTAAGAGACAAGGGAGCCCAGGGTGTGTAAGAGCTCAAGGGTGGTGTGGCCAAAGTACCGGGTCAAGAGGGAAGATGGCTGGATTTGAGGATGGGGTGGGAGCCAGGGGCCGTTAGGACCTTATTAGTCATCTCATACTTTTCTTTTTCCTTGAAAGCACTGGGCAGCCACCGAAGGTTTTGAGCTGGGGAGTGATATGGTCAGATTTGTGTTTTCCAAAGAACTCTTTGGCTGCAGTACAGAGAATGGGTTGGCTGGAGCAAGAATGGCCATGCACAGAGAAGGTGACAGTGACTTGGCCCCAAGGGGAGGTGATAGCGGTGCACAGAATTGAAATGACAGGAAGGTTATTTAGGGGTCAGAATAGAGATGATGTGTCCAGGGAAAAGTTTCAGGTTTCTACTTGATGGATATCAACACTCCGAGAAGGGGACAATGGAAAAGGAGTGTTGCTGGGCAGTTGGATTTCATAGCTGGACCTATTCCAACTGCCCCCTCACTGCCAACACACGCAATCAGAAAACTGTAAACCAGTTCAGCTTACCGGTTCTGTTCCCTTTTCTCTCGTGACGTAGAACTGCTCTGGGGTTAGTTTCTTTTGCCACTCACTCTTGGCAAGAGGCAGCTCACACGTTGCAAGAGACCCTGTATTGTTAAACAGGAGTTTTAAAAATTAAAACAAAAACACCTGATAGACTTTTCTTCCTCGGCTTTTTTCCCTAAGTGCACTGTCACCCAGCAGAATAATCCAGTCCCTTTCTCTCTCTCCCACGAGTTTATTCTTCATGGGGACCAGAAGGCTAATGCCTTCATTGACTATTTAATTTAATAAGAAATTAATAAGAAGTAGAGAGCCAGTTTTCTAGTCCTCCTGGGGCATAGAAGTGAAAGAGGCAGCTGAAATATGAAAGAATGCGGAATACATTCCCTTCAGGTACCTAAGGGTAGAAACTGATCCTCTCTTCTCTGATGACTTTCAGAGGAGCAGTTGCTGTCGGGATCTAGCCGGAAGTAGTTGAGGCATTGGACAGAAAAGAACCGTGAGCTAGTCGGTTATTAAACTCTTCTCCCTTGCTGGTTTATAAGGATAGCTCTGATTTTCTTTGTCAAGGGAGGTCTCTATTTTAAAAATCTTCTTGCATGGAACAAAAGAAGAAACTCCCATAGCATATAGTCCTGAAAGGGAAACAGACCTACAATAATCTATTATGATGCTTCATGGTTTTTGTCCATATTTTGTTTTCCTCTTTCCTACTCGCCTTGGCATCTATATTACTACATTTATTCACATGAGCATAAACCAAGTAACTAGAGCAATACTCTCTTTAGCCAAAGGGAGTAGGAAGTCCAACTCCTATAATAAATGTTTTTAATCATCCAACATTAAGAATTGGAAAGGATTTTGTAATGTGTCCAACTCTTCAGTTTACAGATGAGAAACAGAGGCCCAAAGGGTTAGTAATCTGACTATGGCACTGAAGATGAAATGTTAAATGCCCGTGATGCCAGCATCTATATATCAAACATGTCAGAAGTTACAGTTGAAATTCATTTTAGGTTACAAAAAAAGTCCTAAATTGTCCTTTGGCAAGAAAAGACTTATCTTCTCTCCAGTTTATAATACCGAACAATACTGCATTTCCAGTGATGCATATAGCTGATTGCTTACATTTTGCTAAAAGGTTTTTAAACTATTTAATATATTAAAAGTTTTTTTCTTTCTTTTATTACTGTTATTATTTTACACAAGGGCTCCCCTAGGAGGTATCTTTTATTAAATATACTGTTTATAAGACTACAGGGGTTTCTTTTTACTATGGAAATATATATCTGAAATTCCTATGGAATATACCTCAGTTAACACGTGATTTTTGGGGTATTTGACACTTTGGGGACAAAACAAAATGTATTTATGTGATAATTACTATTGCTCAATGGCCTTCAGAGTTATCCTGCAGAATGTCAAGTAATAAATGAAGAAGGAATTATAGAATTTTTTAAATCACCATTTTGTAAAAATCATCAGAGGATTCCAAAACCCCTTTTGACTGCTGGGGAACAGAATAGTCACATCTTCCCAAAATACAACCCCAGAGTTTATTAATTACAAAGAAGAAAAATGCCACTACTTTAACCAAGTAGGCTAAGCTAGCATCACCAACAGCGGGACAGGTGACATTTTGTCTTCCTGGTGTGATGCTCTGGAAAGGACACAACATCACCAGTAAAGTTTTCCTGCTGAAAACATTCAATCTGTGTTTCATGAAGAAACAATCACATAAGTGAAAATTGAGAGAAATTTTCACTTTCCTGTGGAAAGCAAGGACTCTCCACAACTGAAACCAATGTGTGACCCTTTATTAAATTCTAGATCCCAGAAAAAAAAATAAGAGCTATAAAATACATTGTTGGTATATGGTGGAAAATTTGAATATCAACTATGTATTAGACAAGGATGCTCAATTTCCTGAGAGGAAAACCGTCTTGCGGTTTTGTAGGAAAACATCTTTGGTCTTAGGAAACGTGCTGAAATATTTAGCAGTAAAGTGTCATGATGTCTGTAACTGTCAAATGGTTTAGCAAGAGAAATATAAATAAGTAAGTGTGAGTGCGTGAGTGTATGTTTGTGTGTGTGTGTCTCAGTGTTGGGGGGAGAGATGGGGAAGAGCACATGAATCTAGAAAGAAACTCCATCTCCATGAGATTTTTCCCAATAGCCCATAATCCCAGTTTAATTGTGAGGAGAAACATCAAACAATCCCAGACTGAGGGGCATTCTACAAGGAACCCCACCAGTACTCCTCAAAACTGTCAAGGTCATGAAAAACAAGGAAAGACAGAGACAGTTTGGACAAATGTACTATGATGGTGTCAGTAGATAACCAGGGGGACCTGGGTGAGGGGTTTTGAGAACTCTGCACTATTTTTATAAATTGTCTATAAATCTAAAATTATTCCAAAATAGAAAAGCTTAGTTTTAAAAAACTATCTCCCCCACCGGGGGAGAGAGTTGTCCTTATAAACTCAAAGTTACTCATCTCACTGGGGTTTCAGTGAACCATGGTGAGTATTATCTTTCCCCAGTCAGCTCTCTTCCCATTTCTTTGCAATGGGTGTTTTAAACCTTTTCCACTCTCAGAAATGTAAACTAGTACAACCACTACGGAAAACAGTGTTGAGATTCCTTAAAGAACTAAAAGTAGAACTACCATTTAATCCAGCAATCCCACTACTGGGTATCTACCCAGAGGAAAATAAGTCATTATATGAAAAAATATACTTGCACACACATTTATAGTAGCACAATTTGCAATTGCAAAAATATGGAGCCAACACAAATGCCCATCAATCAACTAGTGGATGAAGAAATGATGGTATATATATACCAAGGAATACCACTCAAAATAATGGCATTCACAGCAACCTGGATGGAATTGGAGACTATTATTCTAAGTGAAGTAAGTCAGGAATGAAAAACCAAATATTGTACATTCTCATTTATAAGTGGGAGCTGAGCTATGAGGATGCAAAGGCGTAAGAATGATACAATAGAATTTGGGGACTCAGAAGGGAAAGGATGTGAGGGGGGACGGGGAATAAAAGAGTACACATTGGGTACCATGTACACTGCTCAGGTGATGAATACACCAAAATCTGATAAATAACCATTACAGAAATAACTTATTCATGTAACGAAACACCACGTGTTCCCCAAAAACCTATTGAAATTAAAAAAAAAAAAAAAAACCTTTTCCATTCTCCTCAAACCATGGTCTCTACTACATCTCCCCTTCCTCTCAACAGATTCCACTTTTGCAAAATCAAAAGCTACAAACCTTCTTGCTACCAAACCATCACACTTAACAATACCTACATCTACCCTTTTTCCATCTTGTCACAATGGAACAAGTGACTGCCTCTGATATGGTTTGGCTCTGTGTCCCCATACAAATCTCATGTGAAATTGTAATCCTCAGTGTTGGAGGTGGGGCCTGATGAGAGGTGATTAAATCATGGGGGCCCTTTGGTGCTGTTCTCGTGATAGTGAGTTATTGAGAGATCTGGTTGTTTAAAAGTTCACCTCCCCCTCTCTCTCTTCCTCCTGCTCTGACCATGTGAGATGTGCTTGCTTCCTCTTCACTTTATACCATGATTGTAAGTTTCCTGAGGCCTCCCCAGCCATGCTTCCCATACAGCCTGTGGAACCGTGAGCCAATTAAACTTCTTTCCTTCATAAATTACCCAGTCTCTGGTATTTCTTTATAGCACTTTGAAAACAAACTAATACAAGCCTCCTCCTGTCTGTTTTTTTGCCACTTCTGTTCAGGATCCTATCTCTTTTTGGCCACCCCAAATGATGAAAAAAGGGAATGCTTTAGCCAGAAGCACTAAAAATAGCAAGAACAGGCTTTGCTAGTAAGAGTGAATGTCCTGGGTTCCTCCTCCCATATTTAAACTCTGGTCCTGTGGGGGAATTTGTGAGACCTAATCTCTGGCTATCACTGACATTTGTCAAGGAAAGGAGTAAACAGCATCATGATAAAACACCCTCTTCTTGGCTGTGGCAAAGATCTTGCATTTTTCCTGTGGATAGGTAAGAGGACCAACTTTAGGTACTAAGGTTGGAATTTACAGTCTGTGAAGCTGGCTTTATCTTCCTATCTCCTTTCAGGGAGGAAGTGGAATGGGCTTAGAAAAAACCCTATTGTCTCCTGGAAGCACTGTCCTTAATGTGACTCAACAGGCAGTACAATATAGTAGCTGACACTGGAAAGTGGGAATTAGAGAAGGGCTAAAAGTCAGTGGGACTCTCATGAATTTGAGAGTGGGACTCTCAAGTACCTGTTTTAAAGCAGGTACCTCCTTCGCTTTGAACCTAAGGCTTGAGTTTGTCTGGGTTCCCAGCTCCCTCTCCCACACCTCTATATTTTGTTACACCTATTAGAGACTGACTATCTTCAGACACCACCTTCTCCCTCTGCCCTAATTTTTTAAAGAGACCGGGTGTCACTGTATTGCCCAGAATGGAGCACAATGACTATTCATATGCATGATCAAAGCACACTACAGCCTTGAACACCCGGGCTCAAGTGATTTTACTTCCTCAGCCTCCCAAGTAGCTGAGACTACAGGTTCATGACACAGTGCCACGCTGTAATGTTTTCTTTTTAAGTTTAAAATATATAACTAGTATTTAAATTGCTAACTGAAAGAATTAAGCCTTCATCTAAGTACAATATGAAAGAACATTTTTAATGGTTCTTTTAATCCTTATCAACGTGGACCTTTTACACTATTTGTAATGTGTGTGAAAGCTTTAGTGGGTAGGCAATAATGTTTAGACTAGTTCTTGTTCAAGCACCAATTATGCAACATTTAGCTGCAGATTTGCCAGCCTAGAAGGCTCAGTCAAGGGCACACAGACTTTGCTTTGATAGCGCAATGACAAACGCTCAGTTGGGTACACCCAGGTCAGGATATATGTGTGCTGTATCACTTTAAGAGGTTTCTTTGACCTGGATGTTAAGAGCTGAATTATGACATTCCCTGCCCCCCAACTTCCAAATTCATATGTTGAAGTCCTAATCCCCAGTACTTTAAAATGTGACTGCATTTAGAGACAGGGCCTTTAAAGGGCAATCATGTTAAAATAAGGCCATTAAGAGGGGGACCTGGTCCAATAAGACTGGTGTCCTCATAAGAGGAAGGGACAGCAGGGAAAAGGCCACCTAAGGACACAGCAAGAAGGTGGCTGTCCCCAAGCTAAGGAAAGAGGTCTCGGGACAAATCTCAGGACAAGTCTTGGTCTTGGACTTCCAGCCTCCAGAACCATATGAAAATAAATTCCATCGTTTAAGTTGCCCAGCCTGTGGTATTTTGTTATGGCATCCCTAGCAAATGAACATACTGGGGTTTTAGAAAACAACCAAAGTTTAAATAAAAATTGCAGTATGAGTAAATTCTGAGCAGTTTTATCAAACAGCAATTTAGGCACGTGTGCATTAGATACACAACGAGTTCTCTCACTTGGGAATGAGTCAAGTCTTCTGGCCACCATGGCTAGAGAGAGGTTTCCACACTCGTTGTGTCCTTTTGTGTGTGTGTGCAGGTATTTTCTGTCCTCTGCACCATGTGCTCATCCTTTGGGGGCTACACATTTTCCAGATTCCCTCTACATTCTCTTGCTATCTTCACTATGAAAACATTTATTGGTTGCTGCTATTGCATGAGATAGCTACACAACTTTACTTTGAATTATGCCTTAATAAACTCAAATTCTTTGGAGTTCCCTTCTCTCTGTGTGCTGTGATTTGCACAGGTCATATATCTTGTTGGCCAGAAGTTCCACGGGGTGGGCCTCAACTTTTTCATCCCTAAGGAAATCCACTATTGGTCCTATCGTTACCTACTGGGTGCCTTCTTCAGGTTTTGCTAACTTTCCTGGCCACAGTTGCTATACTGCCAATTGTCACACATAAGCCCACTTAATTTCAATAAATAATGTGGTGAATCTAATGGAACTCATCAGAAACTGGTATTAAAATAATCCCCAGCCCATTCTGATCTGCAGAACTAGTCTCTCCCATCACAGTGCCTGGACTATTTTAACCCTATGCCCAGGATGGTTTCCTAGCATAGTTATCTCTAGAAAGAATATTTTCCCGAAGCAACAGATTTTTTGCTCCAGAATAGTTCTTACTTTCCTTTTTCGGTTTGCTGTTTGTTAACCTGGAAAAAAAAAAAAAAAAAAAAAAAAAAAAAAAAAAAAAATCACTCTGAGCATATGAGAAATTGCAGCACTGGAGAAAAATACTGTCATTTCAGTATCTTCTCATTTCCCCCCTCCCAATTTCTCTCTCTCTCAACACTCCCCAAGCCCACGATTTAACTTAAATGTAGCTATGTTTTTGTCCTTTCCACTTATTTATGTAATCATAACTAACATTTATTGTGTGCCTGCTAAGTGTCAAACATTGTAACAAAATATTTAATTAAAAAGTTATTCTGTACAACAACCCTACCATTATCATTAGCCTTATTTGATAGAAGGAAAAAAAATCTGAAGTTTAAACTTACCAAATTCAAGAAACATGTCCAAAGACATTGTTACAAACTGAATGTTATGTGTTCTCCCTGCTCCTCTCCCCACTCCCATATGCTGAAGCCCTAACTCCCAGTGAGATGGTATTTGGAGATGGGGCTTGGGAGGTTATTAGTTTTAGATTAGATCATAAAGGTGAGGCTCCCTTGAGGCATTAGTGGTCCTTCCTGAGACAGTCACATGAATGCAGTGTGAGAAGGCAGTCAACTGCAAGCCAGGAAGCAGATCTGCATCAGGAACCAAGTCCGTTCCCACCTTGGTCTTGGACTTCCCAGCCTCCAGAACTGTGAGAAAATGTCGGTTAAGTCACCCAGTCCACGGTGTTTTGCAATAGCAGCCTGAGCTCAGACACAGAGCCAGGAAGTAACAGACAGCCAAGACTCAAAATCTGCATCTATTCATGCCCAACCCCTTCACCACAGAACTACTCCCTGTTTATCATTTTTAATGACTGCCTAAAAGTTTGTTGAATTTAATTTTTATGATTTACGTAAGTATTTCTTAACTGATTTGCGTTACAGCCAGTTTCCATTTTATAAGAGACTAGTGTTTAAAGCATCTTTGCATATATCTTCTTGTTCTTCTTTTGAACTATTTCCGTCGAATAAATTCCCAGGAGGGATATCTGATAAGGTACACAGCTCCTGTTACCTACTGGTATCTGGCCAAATTTTAATGTTGGTGGAGAACTTCAGATCCCAGGGCAATTCATTAGGCTGCTTCTGACAGCAGCAATTATAGCCATGAAGTAGTTACCGCTATAACCACCATCCTGTATCAAGGGGTTATAGAGAGCTCGTCCGTAACTGTGATCTGTTTCTATTACCTGTGGTTCTCAGCAAAACAATGCTTGGCATACAGTGGGCTCACAAAGGTCATCAGACTGACTGACCAGAGACACCAGTGGTTAGAAAGGCCATAGCTGGAAGTCATGTTGGATCAGCTAACATTTCACAACGCCAACGCTTTTCTTTAGTTAAGTATTCTTTTAATACTGCAGTTTGAAAACTTCAGGGGCTAAAAAGAGCCCAGAATGAGTTGGTACATTTTCATCAGTTGGGTATCTCTGAATGTCTTCAATGAACATATATAAAATTGGATTCAGAGTGGGTCAGTCTGGCAACCACCCAGGAAGCCAATCCCCTGGGGCACTAAGAAATAGACCTGAAATACAGGGGTAGCTGGCACAGGTCTCCCGAGGTGACTCCTTCCTGCTTGGTGAAGTGTGCAGGTACCCACATCCAAGATCCAAAGGCATTTAGCAGAAAACACACACACACGCACACTCTAACTCTCTCGCGCGCGCGCCCGCGCGCGCGCGCGCCCGCCCTGGTCTCTGTCTCAGTCATTAACAATGGCTGTCACCTTAAAGAAGGAACAAATGATCAACCCAGGCTCCCTGGCTCTTAGACACACTTATGGGAAGACAGCAGGGCAGGAAACACCCCAGGAATCCCTAGTCTGAACTGCCTGCTTCTCAGATGCTGGAAGGAAGCCCGCGGAACTACGAAGAGGGCTGCAGTGCAACATACTGGAGGCCTTCACAGGGGCGCGCGGGCCGGGCTGCTGCAGCCCAGACCGCGGGCCTTCGCCTGGACTGCCGGTTAGGGGTCAGCCCCCGAGCCCTACTTATGCCCCCACTCTCCGCGCCAAGAGAAAAAAAAAATTACGCGCACATTTAGGGGGCTCATGTGTTCATTTCCTCGAATTCTCACAGGGGTCAGTCCCCACCCCGCCGCCACCAAGTTTACAATCCGCTGTCCCAGACCCTCCGGTCGGGGGGGGGCGGGGGGGCAGGGGTGCCTGCCCGGGCAGCGCCCGGCCTGGACCGGCCTTAGGCTCCCGGGTGCAGCGGGTGAAATGACGCCGAAAGCCGTAGGCAGCGGTGGGGCCTGCGGGACCCGCGTCCTACCTGCCTCCCCCAGTACCGGCCCAGTGCAGAGCTCGCCGCCGCCCGCTCGGCCCCGCACCGCCCGCCGAGGCGCAGCTCCGAGGGTCAGGCCTCGGAACAACCAGAGGAGCCGCGCCATGACGCCCGCTCCGGCGCCGCTCCGCCCTCTGCCCTCTGCCCGTCTCTGCCCGTCTGTGCCCGTCTCTGCCCGTCTCTGCCCCTGCCCCCCTCCTACCCCTCCCCCATTCTCTCCCCTCCGTCGGCGCTAGTCGGCCTCCCTCCCCACGCTCCGCCCACAACGCCCGCCACCTCTTCTCCCTCCCCTGCCCCTCCCTCCTTCCCTCCTTCCCACTTCCTCCAGGTCCCCGCCCCTCTTCCCTCCCACTCTCTCCCCATCTCTCTTCCCCTCCTTTCCCTCTCGCCTTTCCTCCCCCTTCCTCTCTCCCTTCCCTTCCCCGAGGACCTCCCCAACCCATCTCTGCATCTCCCAGCTCCTCCCACTCCTGCTCCTCCCTCGCCCTACTCCACCCCACCTATCCCCCATCCGCAGCCCAAAAACTAATCTGTTTTAGTTTGCATTTTCTAGAGTCGTCCATAAATGGAATCATCCCATATGCACTTGATTTTGTCTGGCTTCTTTCACTCAACATAGTTACTTTGACATGCCTGCGTGTTTTTGCATGCAACAATCATTCATTCCTTCCTGAGCAGTATTCCATTTATGGATATACCACCGTGTGTTTATCTAGTCAGCACTTGATTTAGGTTGCTTTCAATTTTCCTGGTTAGAACTACAGCTGCTAGGAACATTCCTGTGCAAATCTTCGTACAGACATATACGGTTTTTCTTCTCTGGGGTAAATACCTGGAAGTGGAATGCCCAGGTCATAAGGTAGGTGTAACCATTTAAGAAACTACTATACTGTGTTCCCAAGTGGTTTTTTTCTTTACCTTCCCACTAGCAGTCTATGCGAGTTCCAGTTGTTCTTCATCCTTGTCAACACTTGAAAGTCCAGAGATTTTAATTGTAGATGTTTCGATCCTGCGTAGTGGTAGCTCATGGTGGCTTTATTATGCATTCTCTAGCCGTTAATGATGTTGAGCATCTTTTCATGTGCTTATTTGCAGCGAGTGTATTTTTCTTGGTGAAGTGTCTGTTCAAATCTTTTGCCCATTTAATGTTGAGTTGTTTAATTATTGAGCTTAGGACACTTTATATATTTTGGATACAAATCTTTTATCAAACATATGCTTTAGAAAGATTTTTTTTCCCCAGTCTCTTGTTCGTCTTTTCTGTCTCCTAATAGTGTCTTGGGAAGAGCGGTTTTTGATTTTGATGAAGCCCAATTTATCAGTTTTTTAATGGATTGTTTTTTTTTGGTATCATATTTAAGAAATCTTTGTCTAATCCAAGATCACAAAGATTCTCGCCTATGTTTTGTTCTAAATTTTTTATAGTTTTAGGTTTTACCTTTAGGTTTCTGACCCATTTAAAATTAATTTTACATACAGCCAAAATTTTGTTTTGTTTGGTTTATCTGTTTTGTTTTTTGCATATCTATATCCAGTTGTTCTAGTACCATTTTTATTTTATTTGTTTATTTATTTTATTTTATTTTATTTATTTATTTTTTTTGAGACAGCGTCTCACTCTGTCGGCCAGGCTGGAGTGCAGTGGCACGATCTCGGCTCACTGCAACTTCTATCTTCCAGCCTCAAGCAACTCTTCTGCCTCAGCCTCCCAAGTAGCTGGGATTACAGGCATGTGCCACCATGCCTGGCTAAGTTTTGTATTTTTAGTAGATACAGAGTTTTACCATGCTGGCCAGTCTGGTCTCAAACTCCTGACCTCAGGTAATCCACCTGCCTCCCAAAGTGCTGGGATTACAGATGTGAGCCACCACACCAGGCTCCTAGCACCAATTTTTAAAAGGCCGCTCTTTCACCACTGAACTGTTTTGAATCTGTGTCAAAAATCAGTTTCCTATCAATGTGTTATGTCTATTTCTGGACTTCCTATTCTGTCCCATTAATTAATTTGTCTATTTTTACATCAATATTACAATATCCTGATGACTGGACTTGGAACTAGCTAGCATTGGTACTGTACCTCTGTTCTTTTTTAAGGTTGTTTGGGCTATTTTAGGTCTTTCATCTTTCAACATAAATCTTAGATTCAGTTTCTCAATTTCTACACACAAGCTTACTTAAATTTTGATTGGGATTGCATTGATTCTATCCATAAGTTTGGGGAAAATTAGTATCATAACAATATGGAATATTTTGACCCATGAATAAAGATATGCCTCTCTATTTATTTAGGTCTTCCTTAACATCTACTAGTAGTATTTTGTAGTTTTCAGTGTATAGGTTTTGCACATCTTTTGATAGATTCATCCTAAATCATTTCATATTTTTGATGCTGTGGTATTGTTTTATCAATTTCAATTTCTGATTGCCAGTATGTAGATTTTGTATATTGATCTTGTATTCTGTAATCTTGCTAAACTCATTTCTTAGTTCTAGTAACGTTTTATGGATTTTATCAGATTTTCTACATAGAAAAATCATGTCATCTGTGTAGAAAGAGTTTTACTCTTTCCTTTTTAATACAGATGTCTTTGATTTCTTTTTCTTGCCTTATTGCACTGGCTAGAGCCTGCACAATGTTGAATAGAAATGGTGAGAGTGAACATCCTTGTCTTGTTCCTGATCTTAGAGGAAAAGCATTCAGTCTTTTACCATTAAGTATGATGTTAGCTATAAGTTTTTCATAAATTTTCTATCAGATTAAGGAAATTTCTATTTGTAGTCTTCTGAGAGTTTTTATTAGGAAGGGATGTTGGATTTTTGTCATATGCTGTTCTGCTGCTATTGATATAATAATACGTTTTTTCCTATTTTCTTTTTTTTAGTTTGTTACTTGATTTTCAAATGTTCAACCAACTTAGTATTTCTTCAATAAAGCCTGCTTTATCAGTTTATTTGTTTCATGTATTGTTGGATTATGTTCTATGCATCACGGATTAAAATTTTTAGAATTTTTGTGTCTGTGTTGATGAGGTATGTTGGATTGAAATGTTCTTCTCTTATAGTATCTGTCTAGTTTTGTATCTGAGTAATAAGTAAACAAATTCAAATCCAGAGAGGTTAAGTACCTTGTCTATGATCACACTGCTAGTTAGTTGAAGAGTTTGTAAAGTTGCCCTAAAGTTGAGAATTTAGAAAATATCAAGGAATACCAGTTTAACTCACCCACCTTCACCCCCAATCCCAAGCGAAGTTAATAAATTAACTTAACATTGTGACATTGTGGGAAAAAAACCATGGAGTCTGGTGTAAAACATACCCAAGTCAGAATATCTTAAATTTAAAAGATGCATGAGCTTGATCAAGTATTCAACCTGTGACAGATCAGTTTTCTTATCCCCAAAATGGGGTTATTGTAAGGATTAGATATAACATATGTTAAAACACCTAGCAAACCCTTTGGTACATACTTGGTTTTAATGAACGTTAGTTGTTACTGAAGATTTAATGAGGACAACAGTAATTGGTAAACAGAGCGGATAACCAATCTATCCTTGCATTTCTGCATATCCTCACACTCCCAGAAAGACATTCTAAGTGCAGAGGAAGTCCCTCCCTCCCTACCACCATTGTCCTTTACACCTGCTAGGAGGACCTTTATCTCATTTGTGTCCAGGCCCTTACTGGTCTTAAAATGTCCCCTCTTCTCACCACCATTTGTCTAAATCCAACTTAACCATCAAGGCCATGCATTAACCTCACATTCTTGGACGCATGGTCTTAGCCTGAACAAAACTCTACTTTTATGTTTTCCCTTTTACTTCGTACACTGAGTGGTAGAGACTATCTGTTGCCTGGCCAGTATCCACTCTCTCTACTTACAAACAGATCTTTGATTTTATTAACAGTAGCAATATGCCTAGCTAAAATGTTACATCTGCCAGCTCCCTTGTAGTTGGTGGCAATCATATGATGCTGTTATGGGCAATGATAGGAGCGGATATCACTGGGAGCTGCCAGGAAAACTAGTTAAAGAGGAGCTGGCTGAGCACTGGACTTGTGCTCTATCTTTTCTGCTTGGAAATTAGTCATGATGGCTGGAGCACTGGCAATCTTCTGGTATACATGAAGATGAGACCAACATCTTGATTTTAAAGAAGTAGAAGACATGAAGGAGCCCAGGTTTCTGAAGACAGTGTGGAGCCAATATGCTAGCCTTGGATTGCCTGTCTTCAGATTTCCAATTACATGAGAGACCAATAAATATATATTTTGTTTAAATCACTATTATTGGGATTTTCTGTTTCATGAAGTTGATACAGTGTGTAACTGATGTCCTGAATTCGATTGTGAGAATCTTCAGGAAAGGCAAAGTTCTCTAACTTTGACTCTTTGTATGTCCAACACACTTCCCTGCAAACTATAAGTTTGATAATAAAAGCCCTAAAAGATAAGATAGGATGACCAAAAACTGGGAGATCAGTGCAAAAGCCAATTTGATTTTCCCTACCAAAAAGCCATTTGGGAAACAATGAGGGACTGGAATAAGCTTTGCACAATTTCTCTGCACTGAAGAGACTTTATCTGCTTCCATCTGCCCAAAGTTCAACATCAATGCTCATTTTTTTTCTACCTCAGTCTAGAGAATTTCTAGAAACTAACCAACTGGAATATCTAATATATATAAAATATAGTTTTAAAGTTCTAAAGGCAGTGAATGAAGACTTAAATAAATGGTTTGATAGAAAAAAAAATAGCATGAGATACACTCTGGGTTCAATTTCTAGGTGTTCTCCTAAGCAGGTACAGATGTTTTAGACAAACCAGTCTCTGGGCCTTGGTTTGATCATCTGGAAAATGACACTAATACAGGGGAGGGTGGCCTAGAACTAGAACTCAAATTATATCTAAACTCTCTTCAGTCTGTAATTATATGACGTGTGGTGAAAAATGGAAAGATACACTTGCTGACCAAAGAGCTGAAATTACGAAGTTTAAAATAATATTCAACTTAAATATTTAAGCCATGTCACTTACAATCCCAATGGATTACTTTATAGGAATTGAAAAAATAACAACTGAAATAGATGTGGATGAAAATATACTTTTATGTTAAAGATAATATTGGAGAAGTAGCCTCTCACATATTAAAAGTGCTTATCAAGGAAGAGTAGGTATGAAAACAGTGTTCTGACTGAAATAATAACCAAAAAATAGTCCAAGGAGATAAGAGGTTCCAGAAATTAATACATATTTAACCTATTAGAAACAAGGGGATATAAAATTATTCAGTATATATTTTGGGGAAAACTGACTATCAATACAGGGGAAATAACCTTGGAGTCTAAGGCTTACATTAACAATTCACTTCAACCAAAAGAATTATTTTTTGTGTTAAAAGTAGTGTGTGTATATGTGTATCATGTCAGAGCTCAGAGTACAATACCCCAAAGTATGGTGTTCTGGTATGCTGAGCATTTTTGAATTAAATGAAATAGGAAGGCTTTAGAAGCCGCCTCAGAAATAAGGACTTTCTAACTTTTTATTTCTTCCCCACAAGTGAAGGGAAAGGTTTTCTCCCACTGAGTCTTCCAAAAGAAATGCAATTGTCTTAAGATCTCTTTACTAGGAATCTTACTAGAAAACCAGGAAAGATTAACCACTGGAGAAGAGGAAAGACTAAAAGTCATCACTATGCCCTGAAACACTTTTTTCTGTTCTTCTGAGGGCACTTCTGAGGATTACTTTATTATTTAAGATTTATTTAAGATGATTTAAATATTTACTATTTAAATAAAAATTAAATGCATAATAAGACAACCTTTGTTCACAGTACAGTTCTGCCCCTCACCTTCCCATAACTGTGGGTCCCATCCTTCTTCCAAAGAGAATAATTAAAAAACTACTGTCTGCTCTTTGGGCCTATTCAATTTCCCTGAAAATTATTTACAATCCCTCAAAATTGCCTACATTTCCGCCATCACCCTCTTTCCTATGAAGAAGATATATAAGTTTCAACAATTTGGCCTTTCTTTGAGTCTCATATTTATGGGGGTCCTATGACCATGTGCACTTTAATACATTTGTATGCTTTTTCTTCTGCTACTCTACCATCAGTTTATTTCAGCAGTCTTACTTCAGAGGGAAAGTTTAAACTTCCCTACCACACACACACAGACACACAAACACACGAAATAAAACAATGCTGCATATCCATTTTGAAATAAAAAGAATTTTCAGACAACGGAAGCAATAAAAGGAGTGAGCACTGAACAAATGATAAGGTTGACAGGTTCAAGTGAATGAAATTTAAGTACATACATACATACCACAAGATGAAGAACAAAAAATGATTAGTCTCAAATTAGAAAAATTAAAATGATAAAAATATGGGAGCATTGTAATACACATAACAGTAAACATTCAACATTATATATATTAGGGAAATTAATATTATCTATATGGCCAGTTTCAGGTCTGACTGGACAGATGGTTAAAGAATATGAACAGATGGTCTGCACAAGGAAAAATACAAATAGCGAACAAACACTTGGGAAAATGTTTAGCTTCCATAATAATTAAAAAATTAAAAATTAAAATGGCCTAATATATTGCCTCATGCATATTAAATTATTAATAATAGTTTTTTGGGGGGGAACTAAAGCTACTAGAGCTTTAAGAATTCATACACTGCCTGTAGAAATAGTGTCATACTTTTTCTGGAAAGAAATCTGACAACATGTACTAAAGATGACAATTTGGCAAATTGGCTTTGGGGAGCAAATCCCAAGGAAAAAAATCAATAGTAAAGAAAGCTCCAGTTTTGCAGAGACATTTATGCTTTTCATGATGGCAGATGAATCCAAAATCATTAACAGCCAGGAAATGACTAAGTAAATCTTGACATAGCAATACAATGAAACATTATATAACCATTCAAATGTCAAATACGAGGACAACCTGGATTTATGGAATGGTCTACATGAAATAATGTCAAGGAGAAAAAAGTAGAATACAAAATAATTCATACTTGACAGTAACAGTGGGTAAAAGCATGCACATGGAACCAACCTCTACTGAGGCATACCATTTTGGAAGAGGTTAGTATTGTTTGGTGAAAAGACATTTCTTTTGTACTTTTCTCTTCAAATGACTTTTTCCATTTCACAGAATCTCATTTTAGATAAATTAGAAAGCAGAAGCATGTAAAGAAATTATTGAACACTGTCTCAGAAATCATTACTGATAATATTTGGTGTATATATTTATTCGATCTTTTTTAAGTATACTGTAATTGATGGCTGATAGTTTAATTACTTTCCCTTCCCTCTGAACTATACTCTGATTCTTCTTTGAGAAACAACTCCCCCTCCCATTCTTAGTCATGAGATTTAGATAAGATGGCTCCAGAGCAGAATTTCACAACCTCAGTACTACGGACATTTTGGGCCAAATAATTCTTTGGTAGGCGTATGGGTGGGTCAGGGGGCATAGGTTTCAATTGTCCAGTGCATTGTAGCATGTTTAGCAGCATTCCTGGTCTCCACCTCCTAAATGCCAGTAGTATTCTCCTCCTGTGTGACAACTAAAAATGTCTCCAAACATTGCCAGATGTCCCCTTAGGGGAAAAATCACCCACCATTGGTTGAGAACCACTGTTCTAGACTTAGACCCTGATTGACTTAAGCCACTTAACTGATTCCATCCTATTACCCTCAAGGATCTGATCAGAAATGGACACACAAGCCAAACAGAACCGCTAAGGAGCAAGAAATCAATCTTCTGCTGAACACATGGGGAAAGAATGAACTCCTCTCTAAAGAGGATAATGGATATCCATGGACATGATATGGTTTGAGTCTATGTCTCCCCCAAAATCTCATGCCCAGTTGTAATCCCCAATGTGGGATTGGATCATGGGAGTGGATTTTTTTTTAGTGCTGTTCTCATGATAGTGAGTGAGTTACCGTGAGATCTGGTTGTTTAAAATTTTGTGGCACCTCCCACCTCTCTCTCTTCCTTCTGCTCTGGACAGGTAAGACATGCCTGCTTCCCCTTCACCTTCTGCCGTGATTGTAAGTTTCCTGAGGCCTCCCCAGCCATGCTTCCTGTACAGCCTGTGGAATTGTGAGCCAGTTAAACTTCTTTTCTTTATAGAATACCCAGGCTCAGTTATTTCTTTACAGCAGTGAGAAAATGGACTAGTTCAGAAAATTGAAATGCTTTCATTCTTTAGCTATTACAAACCATGCTACAATGAACAACTTCACACAAATCTCCTTGTGCATGCAAGATTTCATTAGAGTAGACATCTAGAAATGGAATTTGTGGATTGAAGAATACACTCATCTTCAGTTTTCCTAGGACTCCCCATCATTTGTCAAAGTAGTTGTACCTACAGTGTCTGTGGGTTCCTGTTTTCCCTACATCTTCACCAATATTTGATGTTATGAGATTTACTAGTTTTTGCCTATGTGATGAGTACAAAATGGGGTCTCATTGATTTTAATTTTCAATTCCCTGATTGTTAATGGGATTTAGAATTCTTTCAGCTATTTACTGGCCACTGTGGTTTTCTTTCTGAATTGTGGACATTTGGTCTCTTTCTTTCAGAGTATTTCTGTTTTATTACAGCCTTATTGGAATCTTTTATTATTATGCATATCAACTATTTTTTGAATATATGGATTCCAATTATTTTCTTCCGTTATGTGGATTGGAGTTGTACTTTGCTCATGATATTTTTTTCTATAGATGTTTTGTTTTTTAAGTAATTAAATTTGCCTAGCTTTACACTTAAAGTTTATTTATGCACTTTTATTATGTTTATTCCCATATGTGTGCATATAACTTTCTACAAACAGTACATATTCTTGTCATCATACTGTAGGTATCCATTTCCACCTTGTTTTCTCACTCGATTTTTAAAAATTTTCCTCTATGGATTTTTAAAATCTATTTTATTTATTCTAATGACCCTTATATAATAATGATATGCTCCTAGGTTGTCTTCTAAAGTTTCACATTTCAGTTTTTAGTCCACTTGAAATTGCATTTGGGGTATAGTGTGATGTAGGAGTCTAATTTAGTCTTCTTCCACATAGAGAGCTAGTTGTCAGAGTCATTTATTAAATGTCAATTTAATAAGCCATTTATTAAAAAGTATATTCTGTTCCATTGATCAGTTTTCTAGCTCTGTACCAATACCACAGTTTCAATACTGTAATTTTAAAATTGATTAATAATCAATAATTGCATCTATTTATGGGATTCAAATGGTGTAGTATAGAAAGATTAAATCAAGCTAATTAATGCATCTATCATCTCACCACCTTATCACTTTTTTTGTGGTAAGAATGTTTAAAAACCTATTCTTTAAGTAATTTTGAAATATACAATATATTATTGTTAATTATGGTTGCCATGCTGTGGTTTAAGATACCTAAAACTTATTTCTCTTGTCCAATTAAACTTTGTACCATTTGAACAACATCAGCTTTTTCCCTGCCTTCTCCCATTGTCCCCCACTCCTCCCTCACTCTGATAACCACCATTCTACTTTCTGTTTCTATGAGATCAATGTTTTTACATTTCACGTATAAACGAGATCATATAGTCTTTCTGTGCCTGGCTTATTTCACTTAGCACACTGTCCTCCAGGTTCATCCATGTTGCAAATGACAGAGTTTCCTTCTTTTTAAAGGCTGTATAGTATTCTGTTGTGTAGATATACCACATTTCCTTTACCCATTTATCTGTTGATGGACACTAAGCTTGCTTTAATATCTTGGCTATTGTGACTAATGCTGAAATGAACATGGGAATGCACATGTCTCTTCAACATGCTGATTTCAGTTCCTCTGGATATATACTCAGAAGTGAGATAGCTGGATATCATTTCATATTAAGCCTTAGTATTTGGCAAATATAAATCTTCCTTCTTCAAAAATGTATTGGCTATTTTTGGCTCTCCATTTATACAAGTGAAATATAGAATCACCTTCCATGTGAAGTCTAGTAGCATAAAAAGAATTCTATTGAAATGTTGATTGGAATTGCTTTGAGTTTATAGAGTAAGAGGCAAACAGTTGCTGCTTTTTAAAATAACATTTGATATTAAAATAATAAGTTAAAATAATGAAGTACTAAAAGAAAACTTAGGTTTCCTTTTATATTTTTCTATAATTTTATGCTATTGTCCATAAAGGGCTTGTACATCTTTTCTTACATTTATTCATAGAAACCTTGTAACCTTTGTTGCCATTGTGTGTGTTAAACATTCTAATTTCTCATTGTGTATTTGAGTGTAATTTTAGTGTATTTATACAATCATGTATTGCTTAATGAAGAGAGAGGCATCCTGAGAAATGCGTCATTAGGTGATTTTGTCATTGTGTAAACATCATAGACTGTACTTACACAAACCTAGATGGTATAACCAACTACGTACCTAGGCTATATGGTATAACCTGCTGCTCCTAGGTTACAAACCTGTAGAGCATGTGACTATACTAAATACTGTAGACAATTGTTAACACAATGGCAAGTATCTGTGTATCTAAGCATATAAAAACATAGAAAAGGTGCAGTAAAAATACAGTATGATAATCTTAATGAACTACCATGGTATATGTGGTCTATTGTTGAAAGAAATGTCATTATATGATATATCACTGTATTTTACCGAGTAATCTTGCCAAACTCCTTCCTTGCATTCAACAATGTGTCTTGAAGAATTTCTTAGATTTTCTCTGAAAACGATCTCATTATCACATCATCTTTCATCCTTTCCTGTCTAATACCTTTAATTCTGTATTGTGCTGGCTGAGACCTCCAGTCAATGTTGAGTAGAAGTTAGTGATAGCAGGTGTCCTTGTTTTGTTCCTGACTCTAAAGGAAATGCTTCTAACATTTCCCCAATACAAAGCATAGATTGTTGGAGATTTTTGGTAGTTAATCTTTGTTAGGATATACAAGTTCCTTCCAATTCCTAGTTTACTAAGAGTTTTTGTCATGCATGAGCATTGGATTTTATTTGTTGACTTTCCTGCTGCAGTGAGATAATCATATAAATTTTCTCTTTTACTATGTTAATGTTGTGTTTTATATTAATAGAGTTTCTACTAATGCTAAGCCATCATTGAAATTTTCAGGTCATTTTCATGACCATATTTGGTCATGATGTGATTTGTTCTTTTAAAACATGCATTTAATTTGGTTTGCCAATGTCTTATTTAGGATTTTTGTGTTTATGTTCAAAACTGAGTTTAGTTTATAATTTTCCTTTCTCCTAGTTCCATTGCCTGCTTTTTAAAAATTAAGCTTATTCTAGTCTTACCAAATGCATGTCGAAGCCTTATGTATATTGTTCAAAAATCAATCTGTGTGTGTGTGTGTGTGTGTGTGTGTGTGTGTGTGTGTAATTTTAATGGCTTCACTGTTGTTTGGATGTATCATAATTTATTTGCAGGTTAAAGAAGATACTTTGTGTATAGTTTGTTGGTGATTTTAATTGTAAATATGATGAACAGTTAGTAAAACCAATATAAAAATAATATTTTATTGTTCTGATCTATCTGGTTGTGTTCCCAAATCACAGAGGTTTCCTGGCCAAATTGTTAGGCTAGCACTTACCTTTTAGCAGAGGTGAGTTTCCCCTCCAGAGGTCTGGCATCTTTCCTACTCCACAGACTGGCATCATTTCAGGATGAATCTGGGTTTGGTCCAGGGAACTCCGCTCTGGTCATTGATCTCTTAGGCTCTTCATGTGTGAGGCATCTTGTCTTTATCCCCACACTCCGCCAATTAATTTTCTTCCATTAAAATGTGAAGACTTTTGCTGCCTCTAGTGCTCCTCTGGGTCCTTTACTTTCTGAGGCTAATCTAAATGTGTTCGTTTTTTCCTCAAGGGAACCAGCCCTTATCTGGCACTCTAGAATAAAAATCCAGAAAGCTGAATTCTAACTCAGTAATTTCCCTGCTAGTCCTCCAGTCCCATTGTTTACATATGAAGTATTGTTCCAGGACAGTTCTACTGGCTTTTTTTTTTTTTTTTTTTTTTTTTTAAGCAGGGTCTTACTTTGTTGCTCAGTTGAAGTGCAGTGATGCAATCATGGCTAACTACAGTGGCCAAATCCAAGATTCCAGCGATTCTCCTGCCTCACTCTCCTGAGTAGCTGGGATTAAAGACACGCACCACAATGCCTGGGTAATTTTTGTATGTTTTTGTAGAGACAGGGTCTCACTATGTTCCCCAAGCTGGTCTTGAACTCCTGAGCTCAAGTGATCCTCCCACCTCAGCCTCCCAAAATGCTGGGATTACAGGTGTGAGCCACCACACCCAACCTCCACGGGCTCTTTGTTGTATCTTTACAAATAGTCTGGTCCTTGAAACCCAAATATCACCCTCCTGTGGTAGAGAAGTATTTCAGCACGGAGGAAGGTCTAGATTATCCTCTAGTTGCATTTTAATTTCACTGGGTCCACTGAACAAGGCTTTCAGAGCAAACATCATTTATGCCTTCTAGCACCTTCAGCAAGTTCTTCGAAACCATGGGGGCAAATCTCCGAACATATTTAGAGGGGATAGTGAATCTCCTCTCTCCAGATGGCTCACCACAACAAGTTAATCCCACTTCATGTTACTGGTAATTGAATTCTCCCCTGAGAAGGAAATTGTCTGAGATCCATGAACATTTGATGTATGGATATTTCTAAACAGCCTGACTTGGAAAAGATTAAAACAGCCTTGTATTCCCAATCCCTCAGACCTCCTCACCGGCAGGACCCAGATTTTAATCTGCGCCAGGTGGCTAAACTCAGGAAGGCTTATATCTCTCAGCATCTTCAATTAATGCCAAGTGTAATCATAGTTGGCAGAGTTCAGGGTGTTCTGGCACGTTCAAGGGACGGGCAGAGAACCTCCCTGCCAAGTCCTCAGAGTCCTATCTTTTGGATAGCACTTTTCATAATCAAAAGCTACCGTGATTAATGAGCTACAGGCAATGGGTAATCCCCGTACTTAAAATCAGAACCATGGAAAAAGAAGTAAGAGCAAATTATTCCACATAGCCTTGGGTTTCTTGACCTCAGAAGCTTTGTGCAAAAGCTTTCTTTTAGGACCTTTGCCATGCAGACAGCTGAAACCTGATTGAGAAAGAAAGAGGCTGCCTGCTGCTCTGCGTCAGTGAGTGTATTTGTTTAAATGTTGCCCATGAGCCCAGAGGCATTTGAAATTGGCCACATTTAAAAGTAAAACAGAGCATCAAGACATTGGGTTTGGAAAATAATCACATAACTGGGCTTGCTTTTTTGCCTGTTTGACTGGCATCTGGTCTGAGGCAACACAAAGCAAGATACTTCCAGAGCTTGTTATAAGGACAACTCTACAGTGGAAACTGACCCCCTGACACTACTTTTAGTAAGTCATAAAAGTCCAATCTGTACTGCAGGATTGAAAAGGAAGTTTTACCTTAGAAAAAAAAATCAGGAGTTGAGCAAACGTTTTTCTTTAATTTGATGGCTATGGAGAAGTTTTGTTTTGTTTTTAAAGAGAAGCTTTGTAAATTTCCCTGGAAACAAGGAAATCAGAGTTGCAGAGCAGATGGAGAAACTACTCCTTGTATTTAACACCTTTTCAGAAATACTACCAAGATAATGGAGTATAAATCACCTCTAGAAACTTAATAGACTTACAAAATTTTTGACGTAGGTAGTAAGTTGGCTTTTATGATTATCAAGAGGTCAACAGAAAACAAGAAAATAGTGTTCATCATTCAACTGTGTCCTTGGCTTTTTTTTTCAATTTTATAAATTACTAAAGTTTGTATTTAAATTAAATTTCATTAGTCATTGTAAAATGGCACATTGACTTCATTACAGATTATTTTAAAAGCTGTAGAAATGGAGTCAATTTTGTTTTATCACACACACTACATAAAAGCCCTTGTAATTACTTTGTTTTATGAGACTCCCCATCAGTTGGATACATTGTAAATATCTCATTCCACAGTTTATAGGTGGGGAAAATGAACCACGTGGAGGTTAAGCTACTCGTGTTCACATTACAGCAGCAGTGATGGAATTAAATCTGAGCCATTCTCAGTAATGGAAGAATCTGCCCCCATATATGAAATCTGGAGCCCTCCATGTGTTTTGCAAGAAATAGCTCTAGAAAGAACATCTCCAAAACTGGAGAAAGTGTCCACACGTAGGTCTCTATTCCGTCCTTTCCTCTTGGAAGCAGTCAGTGTCCAGTGTCCTGCTCTGTTGTAAATAACAACAGCAACAACGAATTTACTGTGTTCCCTTTAGCCCAGCCCAGGCAGACTGACAATTCCTAAACAACATGAATACATGCAAAAGGAAAACCTGAAGGAAACAAAACAGTGAATTAAGCCTCCTCCACTCACCTATCCCCTCCCATAATCCGATTTTGTGGTACCCTAGATTCACCCTTCCTCCCACAGGTTCCCTTCCATGTAAACTTCCCCAGCGAGTCTTCTGGAATTCCACTTCTGCCATAAACAAACTCCCGCTTTGAAGTTCAGGTTACTTAGGTCTACAAACAGCCACGACCTGTTTCTCAGTCCTGCCATCTGTCAACCTTTGGGTCACTCTCCTGCATTTACTGGAGACATGTGTGCCTGGTTTAGTGTCTTTCTCTCCAGCCCAGCAGCTGGGCGACCTCAGAGTTCATGCTGAGGACTGTTCAACACTCCCACTGCAGGTGTGTGTGCTAAAGTCTCATCTCCCCCACTGCCTCCTTCAGGAAGCTAGGGCATCAGATACTCAGAATGTCTAGACCAGGCAGCTTAAATAAAAGTCTGTCCCCAATACTTTTTGTCTCAAGCAACTCCCAGTCATAGAATTAGAAATACTTCAATCATTGCGGAAATAGCTCTTAGTCTTAAAATGTATTTTAGCTGCAGCAAAGCAGAATTCTTGTTGAAACTGCTGGATAAGAAGGTTCTAAAAATTTTCTCTTGATTACAAGATAGTAAATGGAAATTATTAATAATCCATTCATAAAAGTTTAATGTGTATAAATTATCATAGATATTACTATTGAGCTTGTGGACTGCCATGGCTATGTGATTTAGTGACTATAATAATATTTATAAGGGCTTTTCACATAGGAGCTAAGTCCTGCTGGGAGTCGTTACATTTGACTCAGGGGCTTATTTGCTAATTGTTTTCTTTTTGTCCCCAATTTTTTTTTGTTTTCTCTAAAATCTCATCCCTGATATTTTGCATTAATTGAGTTTTGGCGTTTTGGTACTCTGTTTTCCCTGTGTTGAATTTTTGAGTTATGCCTCTTTGTATTTTTTTTTAATGGTTGCTCTGGAGGTTACCATTACATCCTTATGAGAGTCTATTATACCACTGCTCATATAAAATCTTAAACTATATACAGTTGGCTTTCCATATTCATGGGTTCTGCACCTGGGTATTCAACCAACCATGGACAGAAAATATTTTAAAAAACAATAATAACAATATAAAATACAAATAAAAATACAGGATCGCGATTATTTATATAGCATTTACATTGATTAGGTATTAGAAGTAATCCAGAGATGATTTAAAGTATATGGGAGGATGTGAGTAGGTTATATGCAAATACTATGCCATTCCTAATAAGGGACTTGAACATCTGCAGACTTTGGTATCCGCTAATAAGGGACTTGAACATCTGCAGACTTTGGTATCCGTGGAGGTCCTGGAACCAATTCTCCAAGGATACCGAGGGATGACTGCATATCCACTTACCACATTCTTGTCTTTGTGTTGTAAACATCTTACTTCAACATACACCATAAACCCCACAGCACATTGTTTTATTTTTGCTTTATTTATTTTTTATTTTTAAGTGTTTTTTAGAGACAGGGTTTTGCCACGTTGCTCAGGCTGGTCTCGAACTCCTGGACTCAAGCAATCCACCTGCCTAGGCCTCCCAAAGTGCTGGGATTATTGCTGTGAGTCACCAGACACAGCCCTATTTTTGCTTTAAAAAGTTAATTTACCTGTGAAAACATTTTAAAAATGAAAAAAGTTCTTCTACATTTATCTATATATTTACCATTTCTGGTGTTCTTTATTTCTTTGACAGATTTGAGTTTCCAACTGGTATTATTTCCCTTCAGCCTAAAAAACATGCTTTAACATTTATTGTAGTGCAGGCTTGCTGACAACAAAGTCTCTCAGTTTTGTTTTTTAGAAAATGTCTCTTTTCACCTTCATTCTTGAAAGATGTTTCTCCCATTTATAGGATTCTAGATTGACATTTCCCCATAGAACCCCCTCCTGCCTCTTCAGCAGTTTAAAGATGTTATTTCATTGACTTCTGGCTTGTACTGTATTATGAGATGTCAACAATTATCTTATTCTCCTTCATGTAAAGTGATTCTTCCCCCAGTCCCACCAGCTGATTTTAATGTTTGATTTCCAGCATTTTGACTATGATGCCTAGATGTGAATATCACTATGTTCTGACTAAGGCTTGTTGAAATTCTTCAATTTGTGGGTTGAAATTTTCCCAAACATTTGAAAATTGCTCAGCCATTATTTCTTTAAATGTTTTTTTTCTTCTGTTTCAATCTCTCTCTCCTCCTCTTCTGTAACTCTAATTATGTGTTTGTTAGATTATGTGATGCTGTCCCACAAGGCACTGAGGCTCTGTCCATGTTTTTAAGTTATTTTTTTCTCTCTGTGCTTCAGTTTTGATATGCTGTCTGCAAGTTCACTGACTTTTTCTTGTGCAATGTCTAATCTACTGTTAAATCAATATAATTAAATATTATATATTAAACATTTTATTTTTTAGGTCTATAATTTCTATTTGCTTCCTTGTTTTTATATTTCTCATTTCTTGGTTGAGATTCTGTATCCGTTAACTCCTTAAGTTCATCTTTTCCTTTAAATCCTTGAACAAATTTATAATAGCTGTTTTAAAGTCCTGTCCAAGAATTCCAACATGTGTCATCTTTGGGTCGGTTTCTATTAATTTATTTTCTTCCTGATTGGGGTCCACTTTCTTCCTGCTTTTTGTCACAGCTAGTAATTTTTTATTGTATGCTGGACTTTGAGAATGCTGCCAGTGCTGGATTTTGATGTTTTTCTTTAAAGTATGTTGAGTTCACTTCTGGCATCCAGTTACTTTGCTGATGGATTAGTTTGATTTTGCTAAGACTTGTTTTAGGCTTTGTTAGGGCAGTTCTTGGGTAGTCCGTGTTTTAGGTGTGGCCTTTCTAGGCTCTCAACTGAATACCTGAGGTGTTCTTCAAGTTCTGTCCACTCCGGCTGGTTGGAACTCTGACATCTTCCAGCTCCAGGTGACCTCTGGAACCTCTGCTCTGTTCAGAGGTCCCCAGTAGCTGTTCTCTGCCCCACAGAGTCTTATCTTCCATGTGCGCAACTTTGTCTTCAGCCAAAGATTTAAGGATTTAAAGACCCTTTGTGAATCCAGGACTTCTGCAGCTCCTCTTCTGAGAAGCTCTCTCCTCTAGAGCATTCTAATCCCCAAATTCTAGCTGCCTTAACGGTCTTGAATCAAGTCTCTGTTTCCTTAGCACAATGAAACCACTGCTATCTGTTTGGGCTCGATTTTCCTCTTGCACAGTGTGGAAGGTGCCCCAGGATACCTTCCAAGTCTGTCATGGCAAATGTACTGTTTCCTTTCTTCTAAAGATCACAACCCTTTGCTGTCTGTTGTCTATGACTGAAAACAGCTGCTTCATGCATTTTGTCCAGTTTTGTGCTTATTATTTTGGAAATGTTAAGTCTGATGCTTCTTAGTTCATCATGACCAGTACAAAAAGTCAGCTCAGGAGTTTTTAGAGCTACAAATCTTCATGTTTAGGGGAAGAAATATTATATTTTAATTTGTTTGTTTTTATAACGTGGCACTGAAAAAATGTTTCTACTGTTTTCATGTTTCTCTCTTTTCCCCTTCTCTATATCCAGCTCCTTCTTTTTCTAATTATCCTTAATAGGAGTGACTCAAGGTTTGCTTATATGCAAACTGGAATTCTGGCAACTACAGAAAAGTTTTATACAGCACTAAATCTGCAAATACTAGAATTTTACTTCTGAGGAATAGAGAGGGATTTACGTATATAAAACAAATAAACAGCTTAGGAAAACAACTTTTTTTTTTTGACGTGGTGTCTCACTCTGTCACCCGGGCTGGAGTGCAGTGGCACAATCTCAGCTCACTACAACCTCTGCCTCCCAGTTCAAGTGATTTATTGTGCCTTAGCCTCCTGAGTAACTGGGATTACAGGTACCTGCCACGAGGCCTGGCTAATTTTTGCATTTTTAGTAGAGACAGGGTTTTGCCATGTTGGCCAGGCTGGTCACGAACTACTGACCTCAAGTAATCTGCCTGCCTCGGCCTCCCAAAGTGCTAGGGCTACAAGCGTGAGCCACAGCGCCCAGCAAGAAAACATCCCTTTCATAAAATTTGCTTGCCTTATTTTCCTGACTTGCTTATGCCTGTGTGAGCACAGTCTCACTTCTCATTCAAGAGTGCTTCAAAATTCTGTTTCTTTTCTGACAAGGCCAAGGAACCCTTATTCATGCTTCCTAACTTCCCTCAATCTTCTGATTCATTTTCTAGTCTGAGAAAGTGTCTTGTTTCCAAGTATATAGCAGAAAATGTATGGTCTGTACTGTGGCTTTTGTCATGATAAGGTGAAACCACACCCTCACGCCTATCCACATCATGGCAAAGCTAGAGAGTAGTCAACCCATTACAGGTTCATGAAATGACAATGTTTTAAAGATGCAGTCATCTTACCATTCATAATTGAGAACTGAACACATAGTGTAATAAGAGTTGATTCTTGCAAGTCTTTGTAAGCATTGTGCTGAATTTTAGACCAGAAGGGGCCATAGAGGTCATCAAATTCAAACTCTTCATTTGCATTTTAGCCAAATGAGATCCATAGAGGCTGCTACTTTCCCCAGTTTCACACACCTAAAGGATTAGACACAGATCAATAACTTGTATTTTCTGACCTCTAATGCAGATTCTTTATGCTTTACTATGCAAATGCAAGAATGACCCCTTTTGATTTCCCTTGTTTTGTTTTAGAGACAGAGCTGTTTTTTCAACAAGTTTTTTGCGCTACAGAACTCTGTAGGAGGGCCATGGTGAAATCGAGATGATCAAAATGATCATATCTATTTTGTCTTGATCATCTCGACACATTCTATTTTTCCTTCTCCATTTATTATTCTAAAGGCCCATGTTTTGATTGAACGTATTCATTTTATCCATTTTACTGCATGTCTTAACAGCTGTATAAGCAGGCCATTTCAGCCTATGTTGATTACATTTTACCTCCCTTCTCTTTCCTTGCCTAGATCTGTCTGAGTTTTTGGATGATTGACTTACAAACAAAAAATCAGAACATCACATTCCACTTCTCTGAAAGCCAAGTTCATGTGGATCTAGTAATTATCCACACAGAGTAGCATCTATTTTCATGCTTTTGTTAATAAATAATCTTCACTTGAATAAAAATCATCTACTTCTTGATTACTTATTATTTATAATTTTATAGAATGTTATACTTTCAAATTATGAATTAAAGAGGCATCATCTGTAAACCCACAATACTGTGACTGCTACCTCGTTTAAGGACTTAACAAGTATTTATTACGTGTTTGTGAAAGGTCATAAAATGAAGGACAAGGTATTATTTCCATCTTCATGCACCCCTAACCAAGTATGGCATTTACTATGTAGATTCACATGAGTGGAAACACCACTGGAGATAAGCTGGGAAAGTCCAGGACAGTTTTTTAGAAGGAGTGAGATTTGAAGGAGGTATGGATAGAGAGAGAATTGGGGAAGCCGGAAGAAGCAAGAGTAGCAGTGCAACTTGTAATCCCAATACTTGGGAGGCTGAGGCAGGAGGACTGCTTAAGCCCAGGAGTTCAAGACCAGCCTGGGCAACAAAGTGAGACCTCGTCTCTACAAAAAAATACAAAAATTAGCCAGGTGTGCTGGTGCACACCTGTAGTCCTAGCTATCTAGGAGGCTGAGATGGGAGGATCGCTTGAGCCCAGAAGTTAGAGGCTGCAGTGAGCTATGATTGCTCCATTGCACTCCAGCCTGGGCAACAGAATGAGACCCTGTCTCAAAAAAGACAACAATAATAAAATAAAAAGAAAAACAGAATACCAGAGCAAAGAGACAGACAAAGAGAAAAGAGCAAGCAGGCTATTTATGAGGACTATGTTAGGTTATAAATAAGAACCAATATCTAACATTCCTTGAATTCCAGGAACTCTACTGATCCCTGTACTTTTTTTTTTTTTCCTTTTTGTGTGTTTGTTTTGTTTTGTTTTGTTTTAGACAGGGTATTGCTCTGTCACCCAGGCTGGAGTACAATGGTGTGATCTTGGCTCACTGATGCAGCCTCTATCTCCCAGGCTCAAGTAATCCTCCCACCTCAGCCTCCCAAGTACCTGGGACTGCAAGCACATACCATTACGCCCAGCTAATTTTTGCACGTTTTGTAGAGATGGGGTTTTGCAATGTTGCCCAGGCTAGTCTCGAACTCCTGGGCTCAAGTGATCCTCCTACCTTGGCCTCCCAAAGTGCTGGAATTACAGGCACGATGTAATTGGGATCTGTTATTTAGTTTTTTTTAACAACACGTGTCATTTGCCAAACTATGTAAGTAAAAAATTTTAACATTCTCCACACACAACCCAGCGCACACACAGGCCACTAATGGAAAGGTTTAGTCAGGCATGCACGCTCATTAAGTGCCCACCAGGAATGTTCTGTCAATCCTAACACATGAATGCCTGACAAGTCAAGCCTGCTGAAGACTCTCTTTGGTCCATGAGCTGCTGTTTTCCTGTGTTGTAAGACAGAAGGCAGAAGGAGCTTCCTTTTGCAAGGCTAAGGGATAGTGTGGCTCCCAAACAGTGAACGAGAACATCACAGCACTCACACCATGATGAACAATAGGCATCTAGAAGGTCATGTACACCTATGTGTTTCTTTTTCCTCTTCAAAGTAAATATTTAGGAGTTAATCTTTCTGGGAGCTTCACTAAGAAGGAAATCAGAATCTCATCCTAGTTTAAGTCAATATTCTAAGAATTTTGAGGCACAAACATTTTATTTATTTATTCATTTATTTTGAGACAGGGTCTCTATTTGTCACCCCAGCTGGAGTGCAGTGGTGCCATCATAGCACACTGCAGCCTTCAGCTCCTGGGCTTAAGTGATCCTCCCGCCTCAGCCTCCTGAGTAGCGGGGACCACAGGTGCATGCCATCATGTCTGGCTAACTTTTTTTTTTTTTTTGGTAGAGATGGGTCTTGCTGTGTTGCCCAGGCTGGTTTTGAACTCCTGAGCTCAAGCAATCCTCTGCCTCAGGCTGCCAGATTGCTGGAATTACAGACACGAACCACAAAATTTCCTTTAGAGAAGGGAAATGACATCCTAGTTCTTTTCCTGAGGACTTTCATTCTATTCCACTTCCTGATCAGGTAAAAAGTGTTCTGGAAAACCCTGCCTTCCTTATTATTTTCTTTAAATTCTCTCCTTTTCTCCAAGATAGAATTTATGGAAATTAGAGTGCCTGCAAGAAGGGAGACTTGCCTCTGATCCCCTGGCCAGAGGCTTAACAAGCCAGACTAAAGAGTGGTGAGAGAATGTTTTAGAATACTTGACATGAATTCTCTGGAGTTTGGGGCATACAAGCACATAGGGCCTGCTGCCAATTTTTGTTCTAGAGTGTTCTGAAAGAGGAAGGTCCAGTGGAGAGCTCACTCTGCACCAGCAAGTCTTTTTTGTTTGTTTTTGGGTTTGTTTTTTTTTTTTTTTTTTGAGATGGAGTTTCGCTTTTGTTGCCCAGGCTGGAGTGCAATGGCACGATCTCGGCTCACTGCAACTCACTGCAACCTCCACCTCCTGGGTTCAAGCGATTCTCCCACCTCAGCCTCCCAAGTAGCTGGGATTATAGGTGCCTGCCACCATGCCCAGCTAATTTTTTGTATTTTTAGTGGAGACGGGGTTTCGCCTTGTTGGCCAGGCTGGTCTCAAACTCCTGATCTCAGGTGATCTACCCGCGTTGGCCTCCCAAAGTGCTAGGATTACAGGCATGAGCCACTGTGCCTGGCCCACATTCCAGAAGTATTAAAGCATGGTAGTGGCCTGGGAAGAAGTGGGGTGCAGCCCCACCCCAACCAACTTCTCTGTGCTCCTTGGAGAAAAGGGAAAAGTATCCTATTCATCCCCATGGCTGCTCATGAAGGAATATGGAACCTAGAGAAAGGTAAGAGCTATGGGCTTTCCCAGGGGCCACCAAACAAATGATGGGGTGCTCCCCATTCTTTGGGCTGCCATGTGAGGCTAAAGAGAGATGGTCTTGGTCTTCAGTGACCAAGGGGGCTGGGATGAAACTAAACACCATCAAAGGAAAGATGATAAACCCCTATGCTGAGTCAACCACATGAGTCTAGGTCACCATATTAGAGCAAACCAAAAGCAGGCCAGAGAGCTATCGTTCAGAGTTTTACAAAACAACATGTCAAATCCATCTGTTTGCTTGCACTCGGATAAAGATCCAGCTCTGCAGAGAGTTATTGCAAGGCATTCCAGCATCCGTTCCTGAAAAATATTTCCTTATCGCAACAACTGCTATTTACCAAGTGCTATAAGCTTAGAGTTTTAGTAGTGGTATTTCCTTACCCTTCCTCTACCTCCTCACTGGAGAACAGCTGGACCCAGGAGTGAGCCAGCATCCTCCCCACCAGCCAACCAAACCCAACATGCTAGGGTGGGAGAAAGAATGAAAAACAATCCATGCCCCATATGGCACTCCAAGCCTTTGTCTCCCCAATCTAGCCTGTATCAAAGAAGAGCTTTGAATTGAGCAGACTATGGAGCTTTTTGTTTTGTTTTGTTTTGTTTTGAGTCTCTCACTCTGTTGCCCAGGCTGAAGTGCAGTGATGCAGTCGTAGCTGACTGCAGCTTCCAGTTCCTGGGCTTAAGCAATCCTCCTGCCTCAGCTTCTTGAGTAGCTCTTCCTGAGACTACAGGTGCACACCACCACACCTGGCTAATTTATTTATTTTTATTTTTTATTTATTTGTAGAAACAGGGGTCTTGCTATGTTGCCAGGGCTGGTCTCAAACTCCTGGCCTCAAGTGATCCTCCTGTTCTTGGCCTCCCAAAGTGCTGGGATTACAGCAGTGAGCTACAGCCCGCGGTCAGACTATGTTTTAATAACTAAAAGTAAACCAGGTATATGGAATCTGACTAAGATGTTATTAGTGAAGGGGAAATTCATTTGACATAGCACCACTGAAAGCTGTGGTTAAGGCAAGAATAAATACCTTTATACTCTCAAATAACTTAAATGACTTAGTAAATCAGTTATATAGATAATTCATTTTAGAAAGATTGCCATCCAAACTGGCTGCTCTTGGCTGGGCGCACTGGCTCATGCCTGTAACCCTAGCACTTTGGGAGGCTGAGGTGGGTGGATCACCTGAGGTCAGGAGTTCAAGACTAGCCTGGCCAACATGGCGAAACCCCGTCTCTACTAAAAATACAAAAATTAGCCAAGCGTGGTGGTGGGCACCTATAATCCCAGCTACTTGAAAGGCTGAGGCAGGAGGATCACTTGAATCTGGGAGGCAGAGGTTGCAGTGAGCCAAAATTACGCCACTTCACTCCAGCCTGGGTGACAGAATGAGACTCTATCTCAAAACAAAAACAAAGTGGCTGCTCTTTTCCTAAGTTTGGGATTTTAAAGAAGCAAGATTCTTCCTTCTACAAAAATAATTTATGAGCTACCGTCATTTTTTTCAGATATTTAAGGTATTAGTATACTTTCTCTTTCCTCCCTTGTCTTTCAATAAAAGATAGAGGAAAATTCTTGGAACCTGGGAGAAAAATTGTCATAAGCAGAAGTTCTTTAAATAGGAAGTATCTTATCTCTTTAAGTAAGAAGCTAGTACCACCCTCATTCATTTATGGTTAGTGCCCATGACAGCAATTTTCCAAATGGTGACCTTCTGCACAAAGTGAATCGTATTTCTTAAAATGTGAGCCATTGAGCTCCTCTCGCCTGAAGGGTCCATCCCCATGTGACATGAGAAGAGGAAGCAGAACTGATGAAAAATTACAGGACAAGAAATGGAAAACCCATTCTTCTTTTGTCTTGTCTGAGTTCCTGTGTTTTAGTAAAGAGGTTTTATCATCTTAAGCATCTTAAGCGAAGACCAAGACCAAAGTAAAAATAGACTAATTCTGATGATGTTGGCATATTATTTTATAAGTCTGTCTCTGTTTTTGATATCCATTTGATAAAATTTTCATATCAATTTTGTAACACTTTTTTCCTAATTTGTATTCTATCTTTGGTATTTGGGGATTTGGGATCAAAACAATCTGTTATTATATTGAACCCATAAGCAGTTGAGGACAGGTGTGGTGGCCCATGTCGGTAATCCCAGCATTTGGGGAGCCCGAGGCAGGAGGATCACTTGAGGCCAGGAGTTCAAGACCTGCCTGGGCAACATAGCAAGACCCCAAAATACAAAAATTAGTCAGGCATGGTGGTGCATGCCTGTAGTCCCAGCCATTTAGGAAACTGAGGCAGGAGGATCACTTGAGCCCAGGAGTTCAAGACTGCAATGAGCTATGATCGCGGCACTGCCCTCCAGCCTGGGTGACAGAGAAAGACCGCTTTTCAAAAATAAAATAAGCAATGGCCAGGCGCAGTAGTTCACCCCTGTAATCCCAGCACTTCGGGAGACTGAGGTGGGTGGATCATCTGAGGTCAGGATTTCTAGACCAGCCTTGGCCAACATGGTGAAACCTTGTCTCTACTAAAAATACAAAAAATTAGCCGGGCGTGGTGGTGGGTGCCTGTAATCTCAGTTACTTGGGATGTTGAGGCAGGAGAATCTCTTGAACCTGGGAGGTGGAGGTTGCAGTGAGACAAGATCATGCCATTGCGTGCCAGCCTGGACAACAAGAGTGAAATCCCATCTCAAAAAAATATATCTATATATATGAAATAAAACAAAATAAGCAATCAACATTATCTCTACATGCCTTGAGGAAAGAAAGGTAATGAGTTTTTAAAAACTGAATATACAAAATAAAATCTTGCATGATCCTTCATTACCAATATTCTACTTTAGATCTTGCTGCACCTGCAGAGTCTTCATGGGACTTTGTGTTAGACTACATTAGGAAGAAAGGATAAGCAAAAAAGGGTTGGGTGGAGTAAGCTAGGCAAAAAGTAGAAACTGTGACAAATGAACAAACAAATGGGTTTCTCACATTAATCTCTGACTTGCTGATCAAGAGATGGAACTTGAAAAGGGCAGTAATAAGTCAGAGACTGTTCACAGTTACTGATTACTGAGAGCAAGGCCCCCAAAGTAAATCAGCTCTCCTGGACGTACGCTGATTTTGGATCCATATAGTCAGAGCACCCCTGTGGACAACTGAGACCCAGGAGGATGTGTGGGACAGCGTGATCTTTATGGTAAGAAAGGCAAAAACAATAATAAAAGAAGCGTTAAAAAAAAAAAAAAAAAAAAAAGCCTTACCTTTGGATAGCAGGTTGCTTTCTTTGTTTATTTCGTCTTAATTCTGATGCCAGCTATGGAGTATGTTTTGCTAGTTAATAATAAGTGGGTGACTGCTCCAGGATCCTCTAACTGAAGCCAACACTCAAACCAGGTCTTCCGACGCCAACTCCAGTGTTCTGTCCCTGATGGGCTCAACCAGAAACATGCAGTTACCCCAGCATGGCCAGAGCATCTCCCATGAGACTGTATGTGCTTGAAAGGTACTTCAACCCCAAAATTGGGAACAGGCTTTCTTCTGATGAGATGGAATGTTTTCTTTTTATACACAATATGAATTTTATGAATCTTGTGTTTCTCCTATTTTCCTTTTTTTTTTTTTTTTTTTTTTTTTTTTTTTTTT
>NW_016804262.1:656959-704194 GCF_001698545.2 Rhinopithecus bieti
TTTTTTTTTTTTTTTTTTTTTTTTTTTTGAGACAGAGTCTCACTCTGTAACCCAGGCTGGAGTGCAATGGCGCCCTCTCGGCTCATTGCAACCTCTGCCTCCTGGGTTCAAGCGATTCTTGTGCCTCAGCCTCCTGAATAGCTGGGATTACAGACGCCCGACACCATGCCCAGCTAATTTTTGTAGTTTTAGTAGAGACGGGGTTTCGCCATGTTGGCCAGACTGTTCTTGAACTCCTGGCCTTAAGTTATCCCCTCACCTAGGCCCCCCAAAGTGCTGGGATTACAGGCCTGAGCCACTGTGCCTGACCTTTTCTCAGTTTTGAATTGTTGCACTGAGATCTTAATTCCTTACTTTTCATTCCTTGTCTCAGTCATCTCAGAGTTTTGGCTGACTGAATATATTCAGAGTTCAAAATGAGATAAATAAGCGGTTGAGTATACTTTTATTTGGCTCCAATGCCCTCATTGTGGTCACAGCTGTCACTGGAAGGTTATTCATTTTGCAATTTTGTGTTCTTGTTTGTAGCACTAATCTCTCCAGGGCATTAGGAAGGCTAAAATGGAAATTGCATGGGTTATTAATAGAGAGACTTTGGCCGGGCGCGGTGGCTCACGCTTGTAATCCCAACACTTTGGGAGGCCGAGGCAGGCGGATCACGAGGTCAGGAGATCGAGACCATCCTGGCTAACACGGTGAAACCCTGTCTCTATTAAAAATACAAAAAATTAGCCAGACGTGGTGGCGGGCGCCTATAGTCCCAGCTACTCAGGAGGCTGAGGCAGGAGAATGGCGTGAACCTAGAAGGCGGAGCTTGCAGTGAGCCAAGATTGTGCCACTGCACCCCAGCCTGGGCGACAGAGCAAGACTCCGTCTCAAAAACAAAAAATAAAATAAAAAAAAAAATTTAATTCAGAAATTCACAAAACTGCACATCTCTTTCAGTTGTAAGCCAAGGTGATAGTTTGCTTTTCAGGACTAAGTAGCATCTGTCCTATGTCTTGCTACACCAATATTGGGAAAGAAAGAGTGAAACTAGCCAGGGCAGTGGCCCATGCCTGTAATCCCAGCACTTTGGGAGGCTGAGACAAGAGGATCACTTGAGCTCGGGAGTTCGAGAACAGCCGGGGCAACATGGCAAAACCCCATCTCTACAAAAAATACAAAAATTAGCTGGACATGATGGTACACACCAGCAGTCCCAGCTGCTTTGGAGGCTGAGGCGGGGGAATTGCTTGAGACCAGGAGATTGCGGCTGCAGTGAGCTATGATTACACCATTGCACTCCAGCCTGGGCAACAGAGCGAGACCCTGTCTCTACCAAAAAAAAAAAGGGACTCAGGCTAGCCTAAGTGGGAGATTTTTTTTCAGAGTCTAGGCAAGTAGTTCTCAAAGCGTGGCCCCAAACCAGAGAGGTAGGCTCACCTGGGAGCTTGTTAACAGTGCAAATTCTGAGGCTTCATCCCAGGCCTAATAGAATGGCTATTTCTGAAAATGGGGCCCAGGACTCACCAGCATCCAGCTGATTCTCATGCCCACTGAAGTTTGAGAACTGCTGCTCCATCAGTCTAGTGTGAGAACAGGTGCCTTGAATCGAATCATGCTATGAGTACAGAGAGCACATTTCAGCTTCCTGTACTGCAGTCTAGCCGGGTTAGCAAATGCAGGGTCATAGTTAATAGATGGGACATTGAGGACCACTTCTCTTTTAAAGTGGCTTGTGGTTTGGGGACACCACTCCTTAGCCTTAGTTAATGGCATCAGTAATTACTTGACTGCTTACAATTAGATAATGGTGTCAACAAATTGGTTAGTTAGTAGCCAATCTTCTGGGGAGCCACCTGAACATGGGCACAGCCCATGGCTGAGTACCCAACCGTGACAAAGGGCACATCGGAGACAGATAACCAGATACTATAGAACACATTATTTCTTGAACTGCAGCAACCTCGATTCTCCAGACAGAAGTATATTAGCACTTGAGTCACCCAATCTCTGTCTCCCCTCTGTTTTTCTGTGTCCTTTAACAGCCTCCATGACCCTTGTTTTAAGTGCATGTCCATATCTGCATTTTACAATGGTTCCTATAAAATTGTGAAAAGCTAAGTGCTGCCATCAGCACTTTTTTTTTTTTTTTTTTTTTGAAGACGGAATCTTGCTCTGTCACCCAGGCTAGAGTGCAGTGGTGCAGTTTACTGCAACCTCTGCCTCCTAGGTTCAAGCCATTCTCCTGTCTCAGACTCCTTAGTGGCTGGGATTACAGGCATGCTCCACCAAGCCTGGCATTTTTTTGTATTTTTAGTAGGGATGGGGTTTCACCATGTTGGCCAGGCTGGTTTCAAATTCCTGGCCTCAAGTGATCCGCTTGCCTCGGCCTCCCAAAGTGCTAGGATTACAGGCATGAGCCACCACGCCTGACCCATTAACACTCTGAATAGATCTTTCTGGGCCTTAACCTCCAGCAATAGCCAGAAGAAGAGTGTGTGTGCACCCAGCCTGACCAGGACAGTCTTCTCCCTTTCTCATGCGTTTTTCTCTTAATGAGATGGGCAATTGCTAAGGAAAAGTTCCGTGCCAGAGGATTGCAGCCAAAGCCTACCTGCCCTGGGTTTCTCCCTATACATGGAGACACTGCTACCACCTAACCCGCTACTACCCTGCCCCAACCATGGCCGGTTCTTCCTCTTGGACACGTGTGGGAACTGTTGTTCCTTTTTGGGAAATGCCATCATTCTTCTTAGTTTCTCTGTTGTCACTATGAGACCCAGGGACCTGAAAACAAATCAATTAGAACAAGGTAGGAATTAGCATGTATCAAATAAGACTGAGGAGTAATTACTGCCTGGGCGAACCCGTGCAAAAACAGTCACGCTGGTCGCATATTTATGTCCTGCCATTTGTTAGAAACTTTCAAGCATCTACTACCGTTACTTTAAAAAAGTCTACATGGAAATTCTATCCCCACCCTAACCTGAACTTAAGCCTGTAGTTGAGGATCAGACTCCCCAGCCTCCCGGAACAAGCAGACAGTTATTAATGGAAATATTCCACCAGCTCAGGTATGTGCTAACATCTGTTAAAATTGCATTTGTACAGGATTGCATGAATTATTGATACATGAACACATTGCTTTAGCCAAGCGCAAGCTTTTATGATTTCATGATGAGGCTTCCCAGAGTTCTAGGTTATGACAACCTGACTTTCAAAGTTACACGTTAAAGCAATCTACTTGCATCTCAGGCTGACTGTGCAGAAGAGACTTGCAGTTGGGACAATCTGCCATTTAAAGAGAATGAGGTCTCTAGTCATTAAGGGATCCAGAATCTGTGGCTGGGACTTTTTCTGGGGTATCCTGAGTAAGTAGCTGTGTAGCCTGCCACAGTATAGTTTTTCAGAGGAATGCATGTCATGCTCAGAATAGAGACATTTACTCCCGAGCATTTTTATTTTATTTTTTAGAGGCAAGTTCTTGCTCTGTCACCCAGACTGGAACACAGTGGTGCAGTCATGGCTCACTGCAGCCTCAAACTCCTGGGCTCAAGTGATCCTTCCACCTCAGACTCCTGAGTAGCTGAGACTACAGGTATGCACCACCATGCCTGGCTAATTGTCTTTATTTTTTTGTAGAAACGGGATCTGACTATGTTGCCCAGGCTGCTCTTGAACTCCTGGGCTCAAGCAATCCTTCTGCCTCAGCCTACCATAGCTTTTGGATTACAGGCATGAGCTGCCTGGTCTCTTGAGCATCCTTAAATAAAAATCAGCAGGTGTAAGTGCCAGGGCTTTGTCAAGCCTCCACTATTGCTGGATCGACATCTCTTCTGCCCATAGCTTTTCCCAGGATCATCTCTGCATTGCTATAGACTCCGCCATCTATCTCACCCTGGTTTTGAGTTGGTGCATCTTACTGGGGGCTCTAGACAAATTAAGCATTGTTGTGAAGTGCACTGGCTCCGTGCTTAACTTGCTTTTTATTCCACCTACCTTCTTATAAAAAATGCTTTGGAAAGTAAGGGATCAGGGACGGTTTCTACAGTTTTGATGCATTATTAGGCCCGTTCCTTGTTTCAGTCTCCACTTAGCCTAACTAAAGACACCTTCCGCTCTGGATAAAAAGGTTATCGTTATCGCTCCTGTGGGACTTGGTGTCGTGAAGGGACCACTAGGGGGCGCCCAGTGCCTCAGAATAGTCCACCTTTAAGCAAGGAGGCGGGCAGGTCGCCAGGCCTGGTGTTGGGGGCTCTGATTCCAGGCTCCACTGAGGTTCCTGGAAGGCCTTCATGTGTCATAACTGGTTGGACAGAGAAGAGCACTGCCAGCCCCAGATGGGAGTGAGGAGGCCGGTCGGGGAGAAGGTAAGCAATTGAGAAGGCGGAAGGGTCAAGAGGAAACTGGAGAGGGCGGCAGGGAGAGAGAAAAGGAAGAGAGCAGAGGCCTGGAGAAGAGGAAACGAGGAGGGCCGGGAAAGGGGAGGCTGCGTTTTGCGGGACTGGGCAGCTACAGAGCCAGTGGGACACTGCTGTCTTTTTGGACCCTATGGTGCATCGAGGGACAGGGAAGGAGCCAGGTTTGGGCTTAACTCGGGATGCTGGGAGTCTCTCTCGTCCAGGAGGTCTTAGGCATCTGTGTGCCTGAGGCTATCTGGGTCTCCCCAGTGTCTCCCCAGACACCTGTGCCAACCTGCCCACTTCATACTTTTCCTGTTGCATTAGGTTCACAACTCGCCTTGCTCACGTCTTTCTATAAAACAAGGATACGTGTTGATGTCAGTACCTCCCCGTGGAAGCAGGAGGGGAGGATGGAGATAGTGGATTTGGTCATCACTTCCAGCCCTTTAGAATCACACTACCGGCCAGGTGTAGTGGCTCACGCCTGTAATTCCAACGGTTTGGGAAGCCCAGGTGGGAGGATTGCTTGATCCCAGGAGTTTGAGACCAGCCTGGACAATATAGTGAGACCCCCATCTCTACAAAAAAAAATTTTGAAAATACTAGCCAGGCGAGGTGGCATGCACCTGTACTCCCAGCTATTAGGGAAGCTGAGGCAGGAAGATTGCTTGAGCCTGGGAAGTCGAGGCTGCAGTGAGCCGTGGTTGTGTCACTGCACTAAAGCCCGGGCAACAGAGCAAGACCCCAACTCTAAAGAAAAAAAAAAAGAATCACACTTTATTATTAATTATTTTGAACCATGAGATAAAAAAGGAAGGAACTTTTTCCCACTTAAAAATGTTTCAGACTAATAATAATTGCTAACATTTACTGGGCTCTTACTGTGTTCTAGTAATAGGTGTCACCTTTTAGAAATCTAATGCCATTTAAGGCACGCAGCAACCTGGTACTATAGTCATACCTATTGACAGAAGTGAAATGGCTCACCCAAAGCCACACAGCCAGCAAGCAGCGAGGCTAAAATTAGGGACCCAGATAGTCTGACTTCCGTGGCTGCCCTCAAGTAACTTAACAGAAATTAATATCAGTTAAGTGACAGAACTGGAACTTGAATTTAGATCCTCTCTCTCCAAATCCTATTGAATCCTCTATATCATTGTTCTTAAATTTTTTGGTCTCAGACCGCTTTATTCTCTAATTATTGAAGACTCTAAAGAATATCATTTCTGTAGGTTTTATGTGTTGCTATTTACAGCACTATAAATTAAAGCAAAGTAATTTAAATATTAATTCATTTGAAACAATAATAATAAATCCACTCCATGTAAACATAAACAACATCTTTATGAAAACATTGTCGGCTAGGCACGGTGACTCACGCCTGTAATCCTGGCACGTTGGGAGGCCTAGGTAGGTGGATCACAAGGTCAGGAGTTCCAGACCAGCCTGACCAAGATGGTGAAACCCCGTCTCTACTAAAAATACAAAATTTAGCCAGGCGTGGTGGTGGGCGCCTGTAATCCCAGTTACTTGGCATGTTGAGGCAGGAGAATTGCTTGAACCGGGGAGGCGGAGGTTGCAGTGAGCCGAGATCACACCACTGCAGACTAGCCTGGGTGACAGAACAAGACTCTATCTCAAAAAAAAAAAAAAAGAAGAAAACATTATCAAGAGAAAAAAAGTTTTCATTTTCTGCTACATGTCAGTGTAATATTATTTGATACAGAAAACAATATAGAAAGGCACAAAGACAAAAACAAAATCACCTGAAATGCCACCACCTAAGAGGGAATGACTGTGAATTTTGTTTTATATATTGTCCCAGCTTCCTGGGAAGAGTATGAATTCCAGACATCGTGCCTTCCAGACACTGAAATAGTCATCTTAAATTGTGGCCATTTTAAAGTGCCTGTAAAATCATCGTAGGAAATCTTAAGGCTGCACCAGGACCTGGAGAGGGTCTCAGTGACCCTTTGTCACGTATTTCTAGACTTCACTGGAGAGCACAGAGCTCAGAGCCCATTCTAGTTTATTAATAGTATAAAGCGCACACCAAAGGCAAATGATCTAGCTACATAAATTTTGTTTCCTGCCCCAGGAGCCAAAGCTAACCCCTTCACTGCTTTATGCTAAACATGCATTAAATTGCAGAGAGCAATTGGTGTTTCTCAGTGCCCCAAGTTTGCACCTGCCTGTTTGATACCAGGAGAGGGTGTGGCCATTTCCTCCTGAACTTTGGGTTAGAGAGAGCTGGGTATGAGGGGGTGGGGTTCAGGGAAGGTGAGCGAAAGCCCACTCAGGGGTCATCAGCTGCCTGGTAGTAATTCCTGGCCAATCATTTCTCGTTCTGTGTCTCCCTGCGGCACAACAGCTCTGAGCCTCCCAGGACATCACGTGATGCCTGCATTTCACTCCATGCCAAGTTCCACATGCCAGAGAACTGTCATAGAACTTTGGCAGGGAGAAGTGTCTGGGCCAGTGGCCTGTGGCAGTTACTGCTTCTGGCTCTCACAGCCTTCGTAGAGTTTATAGGGAATCTAGAACTTACTGTGTCCCCTAGAGAGGGGGTCACCAGACTGACAGAAGCCTGGGGTTAGAACAGAGAAGCCGGAGAGCACACAGAATTTATGGACAGAAGCAAATGGCTGGGACTATGATACCAACATCGTATTCCCTTCCTCCTTGAAGGAAGGCCAGGTGCCAGCAGTTCTCTCTCACTGGTCTCTTCGTGGGCCTGGTAGTCTATAGACCCCTAGTCACCAGATGCCATCTTGAGGAGAAATGGCAAGGGAAGAAAGAAGTCTGCCACATCAGTTATTTATCTGAAAGAGATTATCCAGAAAGAAATAGCAACTGACAAGCAGCAAGCTGAAATTTTTCCTTTCCTATGCTGGGTATGGTGGCAAATACTCTTAAGAAGTTTCAACTAGACTGAGCACGGTGGCTCACACCTGTAATCCCAGCACTGTGGGAGGCTGAGGCAGGTGGATCACTTGAGGTCAGGAGTTCAAGACCAGCCTGCGCAACATGGTGAAACCCTGTCTCTACTAAAAAACAAACAAAAACACAATCAAAAAATTAGCCACATGTGGTGGTGCACACCTGTAATCCCAGCTACTTGGGAGTCTGAGGTAGGGGAATCGTTTGAACGATTGTAGGCAGAGGTTACAGTGAGCAAGATTGCACCACTGCACTCCAGCCTGGGTGACAGAGCAAGATTCTGCCCACCCCACCCCCTGAAAAAAATTCCGACCAATTCCAGAGAATGGTTTGTTCTTTCTTAGAAACTCATTTCTTTTAATGTTGTTTTCTCTACATGGTGACAAATGTAAGGTTTTAGTTTACAAAGAGAGCATAACCTGTCCTACCCCATCTAAGACCTCACCATACAAACACCTGCTCTCTGCGACCAGTGGAAAGATCTTCCTTCAGCTGTTGGCTGTCAACAACTTTTTGCAGACTGGTTGAAGTTGGACAGGAATGATAGTTAGGGGCTGTGTGGTATTATCCATATGCCATATAATCAAAATTATGTTTTCACGCAGGCAGAACAGAAGCAGGATTCCAAGTAGGTCTCAGATCAGTTCCGGATCTTCATGCCAATGTCTTATATCCAGTTCCCCAGTCTCGTTTTACATTTCAGCAAAAGACAGTGTCTTGCAAACCCAGCAGCGCTTATATGGCCAGTGTCATCTGAGAATGCAACGGGGTGATTTGTGGTGGGAGAGCTGTGTTAACCAGGCCCGAACTGCTATCCAATATCCCAAACGTAAACCTCTTCCTGCGCGGTTGAAAAAGAAGTCAAGGCTTTTGGAAAGTTCACCTTTCATTTGCTGAAGCCTTCCAATTTCTTGGTTGCAGCTGGACATGCTCTCAGAGCAGATCAGACACTCTGGGAAAGAGAAGGGGTACCCCATCATCCAGCCCAGATTGGGGTAGCGACAGCAGAGCCTTCCAAGGACAGCCCACCTATCCTGCCTGGCCCCAGGGCTTGGCTGAGGATGGCAAGATCCCTGGACTGATTAGATTCTCCAGAAATAGCTTCATCCAACAAAACAACCTTTCGACTTCTATGTATTATTATCCTCCCAGCCAAGCATCCTCTCATGAGTATTTATTAAACACCTACCATACAGCAGACATTGTGCTTGGAAATACTTGCCAATTGTTTCCTCGGAATTTGTTTTCCAGGCAAAAGGAAGTGTTGATGGATTAGCCACAAGCCTTAGCTCTCTCCGAAGTGTTTGTTGACTTATGATTGAGTCTTGTAGGAAAATGCTTCATTTTAGTGACTCTTAAACCAATGCCCAGTGTTTATTTCTGATGGACAGAGATTGCGTGATTCGTGCCAGATAACGATGGGAGCTGAGGGGATTTGCGAGAATTGTAGGTTCTACTTTTGATGTTTTTCCGCGGTAGGTGGGAAGGAGGAGTCTCCCCAAATGAGAAAGCAGTTGGACAGGAGGGGGTCCTGCAGCCTTGGCTTCCTGGGAGGCACTTGGATGACTCACAGCAGGAGGTACAGAGCAGCCGCTGGCCGCTGCAGCCCTGGTTACTGCTGCAAATTTATCTCCCCAACTACGGCCTCTCCATCTGTTCTACCCTCTAATTGCAAATGCAAAAAATAGCTAATTTGCAATGGCATCATAAAGAGGAAAATCTAAGTGATTTAAGAGCTGCTCTGTGTTACGTGGAGCGTGTTTTACACACTCCAGTCAGAGAGAAACTGCTTGCTTCCTGTGTTGAGAGAGTCCCCTCATTTTGGCCAGTTTCTGATTTGCCCTGACTGTGGGAGAATTATTATAAAAAGTTGCAAAGGGTAAGGAGCTAGCTGGTCCTGAGAATCGGACACACCCCACACTGCTTCTGACAAAAGAAGCGGCCACTGTGGTTACAACTCAAGGCCAATCATCCGCCTTGATCTCTAGCTTATTTCAACTTCTTGGCAAAATATATAATGTGGACACAGTACTATTCGTCTAGGTGTAATACAAGTTGTTTTCTGTTTTAGGCAGGCACCGTGACTCACACCTGTAGTCCCAGTGCTTTGAGAGGCCGAGGAGTGGGAATTACGTGGGGCCAGGAGTTCAAAGACAGCCTGGGCAACATAGGAAGACCCCATCTCCACAAAATTTTTTAAAAATTAGCCAGGCATTGGCCAGGCATGGCAGCTCATGCCTGTAAACTCAGCACTTTGGGAGGCCAAGGCGGGCAGATCACTTGAGGTCAGGAGTTTGAGACCAGTCTGACTAACATACACTACTAAAAATACACAAACACACACACACACACACAAAACTAGCTGGGTGTTGTGGCAGGCGCCTGTAATCCCAGCCACTTGGGAGGCTGAGGCAGGGGAATTGCTTGAAACCAGGAGACAGAGGTGGCAGTGAGCTGAGATCATGCCACTGTACTCCAGCCTGGGCAATAGAATGAGACTCCATCTCAAAAAAAAAAAAAAAAATTAGCCAGGCATGATGGCACATACCTGTAATCCCAGTTATTCCGGAGACTGAGGTGGGAGGTGAAAGTGAGAGGATCACTTGAGCCCGAGAATTGAAAGTTGCAGTGAGCTATGATGGCGCTCCAGCCTGAGCAACACAGTAAGACCCTGTCTCTAAAAAAAATGAAATAACAGTTATTTTCTTTTCAATTGTGCCAGTGATGAAATGATGAGAATAGTGGTGTTCAGGACATCCTACCCCAAAAAGCAGCACCTTGGCACACTGAATTTTTCTTTTCTTTTCTTTTTTTTCTGAGACAGAGTCTTGCTCTGTTGCTCAGGCTGGAGTACAGTGGTGCAATCTTGGCTCACTGTGACCTCTGCCTCCAGGGCTCAAGCGATTCTTCCTGCCTCAGCCTCCCAAGTAGCTGGGATTACAGGCACGTGCCACTGTGCCCAGCTAATTTTTGTATTTTTAGTAGAGACGGGGTTTCACCATGTGGCTCAGGCTGGTCTTGAACTGCTGCTGACCTCAGGTGATCCACCCACCTCGGCCTCCCAAAATGCTGGGATTACAGGCATGAGCCACTGCACCTGGCCGGCATACTGAATATTTTAAGCTGAAGCAACTTGAGAAAACAGCAGGAGCAGGAAGGTCTCCCTGGCCTTTCCCCACCCTTCTTGCCTGAAGCATAAGATCCTCCTCTGATAGGTGCCCTTCCTATACCTGGAGGAAAGGGACATCCTTATCTCTGAAGACACAGCGTCACAGGGAAGAATCTGAACAGGCTGGCTAGGTTTCCCCCAGTTTGTCACTATTAGATCTTCTCTTTTTGCCTGATCCCGTTTCTCCACAAGTGTCCACGCTTCATCAAGTCTGCCATAAAAACCCACAGCTTTAGCTGTTTCTGATGGGGTCTTCATTTCCTTTTGAAGACTTCCTTGTCATGTAAAACTTAAATAGATTTATATGTTTTCTTTTGTTAATCTGTGTTTTGTTACAGGGACCTCAGCCACATACCTAATATGGATACAGGAAAAATATATTTCTCTCCTACAATGGTTTATCATGAATTATCTTAGTAAGGGGATGTACAAAGGTCTGTGCACATGCAAAGTCATAGATGTGAACTTTCTTTTCTTCCTCTCCTCCTCCTCCCTTTCTCCTAGCTTTCCTCCTATGCCTTCTGTCTCTAACTGCAGAAGATCTTATCCATCACTGTAGCAGCAGCAGCAGCATGGTGCACAGGAAAGAGTGATTTGGAGTCAGGGCTGCCTCTAGATTTCTGTTGTGCTTTGCCACTCAGTGATTACGTAAAAACAGAGCAGGTGACACCCTCCCTGAGCCTCAATTCTCTTAGGTGCAGGTGGGATCTAGCAGCACCTGTCCTGCTTCCCTGACCCAACCTTTCAGTTCGTAGGTGAGAAAACAAGGCCCAGAGAGGCACCTGGCTTGGTCTCATGGCTAAGATCCTGCAGGGCTAAGACAAGACCCTGGCTCTTGCATTTAACCCCTGCAGTCACAGCGATCCAGGAGCTGTTAGACACACTTTTGGGATCCAGGACTGTGCTGGCTGCTGGAGGAGAGTGGAGGAGAGGTGTGGGTTAGGGAGGGCACAAGCTCTGGTGTAATCCACAAAACAAGAAGACACTTTCTCTGCTGTTGAGGAGCAGGTTGGTCCTCTTCACGCCTCCCTCAGGAGTAATTGAACTGCTTGACAGGTTCATCTTGCCCACTGCCCAGATAGAGCCAATTGATCAAGACAGAGGAATTGCAATAGAGAAAGAATTTAATACACATAGAGCCGGCTAAACAAGAGACCAGAGTTTTATTATGACTCAAATCAGCCTCCCCAAAACTTTGAAAGCCAGGGTTTTTTGAAGACACTTTGGTGGGCAGGGTGCCAGGGAATGGGGAACACTGATGAGTTGGTTTGGGGATGAAATCATAAGGTGCTAAAGCTGTCCCCTTGCACTGAGTCAGTTCCCCTGGGTTGGGACCCCAACACCAGATGAACCAGTTTACTGGGCTAATTGGTACCCGCTGATCCACTGGAGTTCAGGTTCTGAAGAATACCTGAACCACCAATCTTACCATTACAATAGTAATGGTATCCACAGAAATAATTGGAGAGATTAGTAATCTTGTGGCTTCCAGCTGTGATATGGTTGGATATTTGTCCCCTCCGAATCTCATGTTGAAGTGTGATTCCCAGTGTTGGAGGTGGAGCCTGGTGGGAGGTGACTGATCATGGGGGTGGATCACTCATGAATGGGATCCCTTTGATGATAAGTGAGTTCTCGCTCTGAATTCACCCAAAAGCTGGTTGTTTAAAAGTTTGTGGCACTATGCACCATCTCCCCTGCTCCTGCTATATGATATACCTGCTTCCCTTTTAACTTCCGCCATGATTGTAAGGTTCCTGAGGCCCTCACCAGAAGCAGATGCGGGAGCTGTGCTGCTACAGCCTACAGAGCCATGAGCTAATTACACCTCTTTTCCTTATAAATTACCCAGCCTCAAGTATTTCTTTATAGCAATGCAAGAATGGCCTAACACAGGTTGCATGACTCCTGGGCCATAACTTCTAATCTTGTGGCTAATTTGTTGGTTTTACAAAGGTGGTCTGGTCATCAAGCAAGGAGGGGGTTTGTTTAGGGAGGGGCTGGTATCATCTTTGTTGCAAAGTTAAACTAAAAACTCAGTTCCTCCCAAAATTAGTTCTGCTTATGCTTGGGAACAAACAAGGGCTGCTTGGAGATTAGAAGCAAGATAGAGTGGGTTAGGTCAGGTTTCTTTTACTGTCGTGATTTTCCTATGTCAGATTTTCCTCACTGTCATAATTTTTGCAACGGCGGTTTCAGTAAGAAAATAACTTCCCTGGGAGTTGCTGAGACCTGTATTCTGAATTAGCATTGCCAGGAGTTTATAAAAAATCACTTTGCTTCTCTGGGCCTCAGTTTTTCCCTTGCTGTAAAATAAGGTTGAACAAGATGGACTCTAGGAATCCTTCAAGCCCTAAAACTCTGTTATAATATTATTGAACCTAATTGTAGCACAAGCCTTTGTTTCATTAACTGTAGATTTGAAACCCTCATTTGCTCCAGGAATCCTTTGGTTTCTGTAAGAATCTTATAACTTGCTATTTCTACCTTTAGTGATGGTATCTATGCAATAGGAAAGATAATAAAAGTTCTTTCTGGAAAATAAAAGTAAAAGTAAATGGGTCATTCATATAAGTGAACTCTGAATAAGCTGTAAGTAGACTATTTGAAGCAGAGAGAATAATCTATTTTCTAGGACAGTATAATCCCTTTTAAGTGAATTCTTAGTGTGATTATCAGATGATAAGTTCTTCAGAGTTGTTTTGCAAATAAATGATGAAAGAGGCGGGGGTGTAGTGAGAGGGTAAGTTCCACTGGTTGATGAGACACAATCCTCAGATTGGTCTCACACCCGTATTTGCAGGAGAGCTTGTTCAGAAATCTCAGATTACATGATACAGGATGAAACTACATCAGAGTCAACCACCTAGACTAGGCTAACCTTTGTAAAAACAGCCTCCATCACATAATGTTTAACTTGTAAAGATAAGCCCTAGAATGTTTCTTCTCTTGCTCACTGTTTCATCATTTTGCGTAAGAAAAATGTCTTCATAACCCTGCGTACTGTTCACTTGTGTTCAACACATGCTCTGGAAACACCACAGATCACATTGTCTATACTGCAAGCTTCCATATCTGCCCTCTTTCTGCTTCAACTGCGTGTACACTTAGGATACTGTTCCAGAAGCTCAGTGATACTGTCTAGAGTATTTCAAACAGGAGAACAAGTTTTCTTCTATTTTTAATTTAAAGATTAACATAAGTTTTCTTTCTCTTTTTAATTAAAGATTTGAGAGTTCAAACACTTTTAAAAAGCCCCGGGGGTGCCTGGGGCTGGTTTGGATATGCTTCGGCAGATGCACTGGACCTGCTGTCCAAGAGTTTCTGGTTAATACAGAAATGCTGTCCTGAGGTGCACAGAATCACTGGGATAGGTGCGTCAGAGAACATTCAGAATAGAAAAAAGGTTGGCAAACATAGACAAAGGAATCAGAGTCTTAAACACCACCTTTCAAAGTGCAGAAAACTGGGAGCAATATTTTCACTTTTGTTTGGCATTCTCAGGGTTTTGGAACCTTTCTAAAGCAATACAGAAAAAAAAAATGACAAAACAAAAGAAACAGAGCATTTTCTTTAAAAGGAAAAAGGAAAAAACTGTTGGCCACTCATTGTCCTATCTAGAGAATGGAGAAAATTAAGAAAACCGAAGAGCTTTTTACTTTTCACTTATGTGCATGAGTAAAACCTTAGTTTTATCTTGTTGCTTTTAGTGGAAGCACGAAGTTTGTTTTCAAATTGTATTCACAGATTGACTTTTTGGAATAGACGTAACTTCTTTTGATGTCATCAGAAAAGAATTCTTTTCTATTATAACTATTTGAAAAGAATATATTTTTAGCCATTAAACAGAACTTTTGGAGCTGTGGCCAAGTGGTTTTTGGAGCAGTCTGTGAGTTTCGGTGTTTGCGTGGATGGAGGTCAGAACACACTGCTCCATATACAATACGCTGACATTTGAGAAAACAGCAGAAGCAGGAAGGTCTCTTTCACCTCATTCTTGCCCTTCTCCCCTGAAACAGGTAATAAGACCTTATCTGAGAAGTTCCCACTCTATACCTGTCTTTATCTCTGAAGACACAGGAACACAGAGAACACGGAACAAACAGGTCTTGCTAACTTTGCAACCACACGACCAGCCCAAACTGGGCCTAGTCTGTTGATAACAAAATGTCAAGTTACTTCGTAGGTAAAGCAGGGCCCAAAACGGCAAGCCATGTACTTTTTAGGTAAAACAGGGCCAAAAACTGCAGGCATGCACAATAGACAAACCTTTGACCTCTAACAACACCTGGAACCAATGATTCCTCCCCTCAGAACCAAAAAGGCCAGGACATGACCCGAACCTGAATGCTGGAACTCTTTCAGAAGATCTGGGGCAAAAATCTGCCTCGACATCCCTGTGATGGTTAACATAGAGTGTCAACTTGATTGGATTGAAGGATGCAAAGTATTGTTCCTGGGTGTGTCTGTGAGGGTGTTGCCAAAGATTAACATTTGAGTCAGTGGACTGGGAGAGGCAGACCCACCGTCAATCTTGGTGGGCACCATCTAATCAGCTGCCAGCGTGGCTAGGATAAAAGCAGGCAGAGGAGCGTGGAAGGACTTGAGTTGCTGAGTCTTCCAGGCTTCAGCTTTCTCCTGTGCTCAACGCTTCCTGCCTTCGGAGATCAGACTCCAAGTTCTTCAGCTTTTGGACTCTTGGACTCACACCAGTGGTTTGCCAGGGGCCCTGGGGCCTTTGGCCACAGACTGAAGACTGCACTGTTGGCATCCCTACTTTTGAGGTTTTGGAACTCGGACTGGCTTCCTTGCTCCTCAGCTTGCAGACGGCCTATTGTGGGACTTCACCTTATAACCATGTGAGTCAACGCTCACTAATAAATGTCCCTTCATATATACATCTATCCCGTTGGCCCTGTCTCTCTAGAGAGCCCTGACTAATAAAATACCTTATCATAAATGGTCGAACTTGAAGCCCTCCAATCAGACCCTGCCAAGCCAACATTCCTAAATCCTTTCCCATTCTCCCTGATCCCTTAAAACTTGCCCCAGATCCCACATCTCAGAGACAGATTTGAGCCAATCTGGCTGATTTTGTAATAAAGCCTTTCTTTTCTTAAAAGATGGTGCCATAGTTATGGACTTCTGTGCACATCGGACAGCGAGCCCATTTTCTTGATAACAACTTTCCCCACAGTTTATGATAGTTAGATCATTCCCCCTTTCTCCAATCGTACTTCACAACTATCTACTGAGTTTTTCATCAGACTTAGCATAAAAATAACAGGCTTCTCTGTGTTTGGGTTTTCATTTCCTTATGAAGGCTCCCATGCTTCTTAAAACATTAAATAAAGTTGTACACTTTTCTCTTGTTAATCTGTTCTTTGTTATAGGGGCCTCAGCCATGAATCCAGCCATGGAAAAGAAAGATATTTCTTTTTCCCCTACAGTATTTTCTTGTACTCAGGCACAGAGACTTCAGAACCTGAGTGAAAAGGCCTCCCCCTAAGCTGTAAATGACACAGCATAAAATAAGTTGTTTGCTTTTGACACGGAAATCCAGTCAGAGCAACTCCAAGAGCGAGTTCTCCGGTTAATCTGACATGACTGATTCAACTAAAGTGGATTTTAAAAAATGACTTTAAAAGTAGATTGCATCCCAGTTGCTTCCATCTAAACCACCCTCATTTCCTGTTCCTCTGCATTTTCTATTCCTGCTCTCTCCCCTCCTAGAATTCTGACCTAGCGTTTCCATAACACTCCGTGAACTAGAGGAGCTTTCTGGGTAATTAGCATGCAAATGAGCATTTCAATGCACAATCATCGACAAACCTTCAACTCTCCTGCTGAGGCATTGATTTGTTTAGAGGGCCTGGAGAAGGTGTGTTTTTCGTTTAGACACGCTTGTGTGGCTATGAACACAAAGGGTAAATTCCATCTAGGCAGGAATTGATAAGGAACCATACGTGAAATGAGATATATCGTCATAACAACAACAACAAAAAAAAATCTGTGCTCTGGACTGGTCTGTTAGATGCCGGCTAAAAAACGAGGACATCTCAAGGAATATTAATTTTGAGCAATTCTTTTTCTCATGTATTTAAAGTATTGTTGTCAAGACATTTATTTTAAAAAGCTTCAGATTACCTGCAAAATAACTGTATTAGAAGTGTATTAGATCATACAAACTCAATTTATTATATCTAAATGTGACTCCCTTAAAAATGAGAGAATACAGCCTTTGTTCTTTCCTCTTTTTCTCTTTTACTGGAGAGAGGTTAGTAAAGGTTTCCTCTGGTAACATTTGGAAATGACACTGGGCTTGCCATTTTCTTTGATAAGCAGTTCAGCTTGGAGTGCCTGAAATATGTATCCTTAAGACCAGGTTTCCCTGGCTTTCAGATGAGTTTTTACAATTTGGTTTTTTGACGGGCAAATATTGTTTCTGTCTGTGTTGATGTTTCATGGCTGGGGTGACACTTTTTGTTATATCTGAATGAGACTGAGCAGGGAGGATTTTTGCAGCTCAGGTGTCGGGGAGCTGGAGGCTTTTGGAGCCATCCTTTGGCAAGAAGGTGGTTGCTTGGAATTTGAGCTCTCTGCCTTTTCAACAAGGAGAACTGAATTGACCCATCGGGTTGAGGAGGTAGGGAGGGAGCTTTGAGGATGAAAATGCACCCCTTCTTAGCATTCAGAACTGTCAGAGGCCTGTGAAACAGAGCAACTCCATCTTGAATAGGAGCTGGGTAAAATGAGGCTGAGACCTACTGGGCTGCATTCCCAGACGGTTAAGGCATTCTAAGTCACAGGATGAGATGGGAGGTCATAAAGACCTTACTGTTAAAACAGGTTGCAGTAAAGAAACCAGCTAAAACCCACCAAAACCAAGGTGGTCACGAGAGTGACCGCTAGTAGCCCTCACTGCTACACCACCACTAGCGCCATGACAGTTTACAGTTGCCATGGCAACGTCAGGAAGTTACCCTATATGGTCTAAAAAGGGGAGGCATAAATAATCCACCCCTTGTTTAGCATATCATCAAAAAACACCCATACAAGTGGGCAACCAGCAGCCCTTAGGGCTGCTCTGTCTGTGGAGTAGCCATTCTTTTGTTCCTTTACTTTCCTAATAAACTTGCTTTCACTTTACTCTATGGACTCACTCTGAATTCTTTCTTGCTTGAGATCCAAGAACCCTCTCTTGGGATCTGGATCAGGACCCCCTTCCTGTAACAGAACTATGGGTACATCTCTTTTCTTTTTGTTTTTTTTTTAAGCCTATAAGGGGACAAAATGTGAACAGTAGTTAGTTCTCTCTGGTCATGGGACTGTGAGTGATTGTTAGCTGCTTCTTTAAATACTTGTCTACATTTGACTCCACAATGAGGCTGTATTACTTGGATAATCCTAAAGTGTCAATTATTTTTAAAGCTCTCCATTCTGGAGAAGGTCGAGAGGTATCAGGCATGGAGCTAGGTTGTCAGCAGGAGTGAGACCCATTTTAGCTGGAACCTCATCCTGAGATGCCCAGCTCTGTACAGGCAGCCACCTGCCTTCTGCAGAGTTGTACTGGCCACAGCATGGTACATTTGGGGGGTGTCTGCTCCCCATGAAGGAAACTTTCATTTTCCACAAGGTGTCAGAAGAGCTGCCTCTGCTCCCCGTCTTCACCTGGCAGGGCTGCAGTGCATTCCTTACAGCTGCCCTTGACAGTGGTACCAGCTTCCAGAACATTGATTTATGAAACTATTTGGTGTTGGGTGATTTCTCATCAATATCCTATCACCCAGCTTTTCATGGCTTGTGGCTGCTATTCCACAAAGCTCAGGCCTTTGAGAAAGCACCAGTGACTCAAAGCACAGGAGAAGGAAGAAGGTCCAAAATGCACCTCCCCACTTTGCTTCTTACTGCTCAGCTTTCCTTTGAACAAATGACAACAGTAGGGGCCTGGGAATGGTAGCTGCTGAGGATAGTGTGACTTCTGAGCACAGGGGTGTCCCCAGCCCCTCTCCCAACATGCCTGTCCTCAATAAATACCTGTGTTCTATACTCCGGACAGGAACAAAATCTGCATATTCAGTAGGCCATGAAGTTTAAAAAAAAAAAAAAAAAAAGGTCCTGATGAATAGACTGTAAACAAATAGATCAAAACACATACTCTGTGGTTGATAGAAAAATATTTTCCTTCCTTGCTGTATCTTCCAAATTGTCCATAATGAGCATGTATCTATTAAACAAAATACACATTTTCTATTTGTTCACCCATACGTGAATTCCACACTGAAGGAGTCAGTCATTTGACTTCAAGTTTTTTTATGCTTTCATGATGCAGATTCTCCTAGAAGGTCTTTTACAGTCATGCAGTGGAGTTCTTCCTTCTAGAATGAAGTGTTGGAATTGAGGGACGTGAGAGAGCAGGCTCTGATAAGCCTGAGGAGGTGTGTGGCAGGAGGTTGCAGGGGACTGGGAGAAGAGGCTGGAAGGTGAGTTGGAAAATCAGCTCAACCATCACAGGGTTTGCCAGGGGTGGAACCTTGTGACTCAGCACATTCTGAATCTTAAGTTCAAACTTGAAGAGCAACCCTCCTTCTACACACCTTCCCCACTTAGCAATATTGGAATTCCTAGAAAGCCCAACTATTGCCTGGAGCCCTCAAGATCAGGAAACACTGGCTCTTCTGAGCCCCTCCCTCACCCTTCAATTTCCAGGGCTCTAGTCTTGAGCTCTGCTCTTACTCTGTCTCTGGGAGAAAGGGAAGTGGGAATTTTGAGTCTTTGGGTGTTGCACAACAGAAAGTCCCGCTCCTGCCACTGAGTGATTAAATGTGATTTTTCTTTTAAGAAAAAAGAAGCCTTTTATCATACTCCTAGGGCTGTCAGAAACCATTTGGGCAGATTTCTTACTCTTGTTTTACATGCAAAATGGGAGGTGAACAGGAGGGGAAAAAAATCTTTTTCTCCTAACCATTTTATGTTCATTGGCTGAGGCCCTGCACTTTAGGCTGTCAAAAGATAGATTAACAAGAGGAAGTCATACTAATTTACTTAATCTAAGTTTTCTAAGACATGGGAACCTTCATGAGAAAATGAAGACTCGAAGAAATGGTTAAACCTGAGTGTTTTTATGCTAGATTTGGTGAAGAGTGGAAAGTCGTAGAAAAATGGGATAGGACAAAGGTGTATGAACAAAAGTAGGAAACTGGAGGAAACTTGGCAAGACCTGTTCATTCAAATTCTTCTCAGCATCCCTCTGTCTTCAGAAATAAGGATTCTCCTTTCCTCTGAATAGAGGTATTACCAGAAAGGGATCCTGATCCAGACCCCAAGAGAGGTTTCTTGGATCTCATGCAAGAAAGAATCGGGGCAAGCCCACACAGTAAAGTGAAAGCGATTTAATTAAGAAAGTAAAGAAATAAGAATGGCTACTCCTTAGAAGACCAGCCCTGAGGGCTGCTAGTTGGTTATTTTTATGATTATTTCCTCATTTTATGTTAAACAAAGGGTGGATTATTCATGAGTTTTCTGGGAAAGAGGTGGAGAGTTCCTGTAACTGAGAATTCCTCTTCTTTTTAGACCATATAGGGTAACTTCTGAACATTGCCATGGCATTTGTAAACTCGCAAGGCACTGGTGGGAGTGTCTTTTAGCATGCGAATGCATTATAATTAGTATATAAGGAGCAGGGAAAGTGACCAGGGGTATCTTTTGTTGCCATCTTGTTTATGTTGGGTTTGGCTGGCTTCTTAACCGCATTCTATTTTATCAGCAGGGACTTTGTAACCTGTATCTTGTGTTGACCTCCTATCTCCTCCTGTGAGTAAGAATACCTAACCTCCTGGGAATGCAGCCCAGTAGGTCTCAGCCTCGTATTACCCAGCCCCTATTCAAGATGGAGTCGCTTTGGTTCAAATGCCTCTGACAGAGGGAGAGCTCATGACCTGCTTCAAGGGAAGGTGAGAGAGACCTGTCTGCTTCTGCCACTTTCTCAAATTCCTTTGGCTTAAAATATTCAATATTCCAAGGTGCCATGTTTTGGAGTAGCACTTTCTGAACCCCATCAGAGGACATACCTCACCTCGGCTCACTCTTACAAAGCACAGCGAGAACAAGAGAGGAGAATTTTCAATTTGCTCAGGAAAGTGTCACCAAACCAAACTTGGGTTCACCTACCCAGTGCAGCAAAGCCAAACACTGACATTGGGATTTGCAGCAAGAGAAAGTGAAGCATTTATTGCAGGGCACCAAGCAAGGAGAATTAGCAGCTCGTGCTTAAGACCCAAACTCTCAGATGGTGTACAGGTAAGGGTTTTCAAAGGCGGGGAGGCAGAGGTTACAGGCAAAGTCATAAATTCATACATGGAGGCTATATGTTGGTTTGACCTAAAAGGCAGGACACCCGAACAGAGGGGGAACAGACCATAGGTGGAGTCAAAGATTTTTCTGATTTACAACTGGTTAAAGAGGTGATGTTTTGTCTAAACTTTTGGGATCAACAGAAAAGAATGTTAGCTCTGGCTGGTGGAAGTGACCTCCTCCCGGCCCCTCAGGAAGAAATATAGAACAAAGAACTACAGTCAGAATGCAGTCCTTAATTGCCCCCTTATCTAAGGTTTACATGCCAGTGGAGAGTTTTGTTTGTTTGCTTTTTGAGACAGAATCTCTCTCTGTCACCCAGGCTGGAGTTCACCCAGGCTGGAGTTCAGTGGCACCATCTCAGCTCACTGCAACCTCCACCTCCCAGGTTCCAGTGATTCTCATGACTCAGCATCCCAAGTAGCTGGGATTGCAGGCATGCGCCACCACGCCTGGCTAATTTTTGTATTTTTAGTAGAGACGGGATTTCACCATGTTGATCAGGCTGGTCTCAAACTCCTAGCCTCAGGTGATCCGCCCACCTCTGCCTCCCAAAGTGCTGGGATTACAAATGTGAGCCACTGGGCCAGGCCTAGTGAAGAGTATTTTTCATTTAGTAGGATCTGGGTTTCTGAAAAACAGCTCAGGGACATATGTTAAGATCTTTAGTTTCTATAGGGAACCCAACATTTTGTGGCTCTAACTTCCTTGGTTATTCTTTTAAGTTACTATTATCTTCTTGCTTATCAAGTTGTTCATTTACTTCTCAGGGGTTGCTTAGGGACCTGGAATTTTCCCTTGAAGGAACTCAAGATTTTTGTTTATTTCCATGCTTGCGGGTGTTTCCCAGCATGCCCCCAAGAGGGCTGGCTCCTTGCTCCCTCTCAAAAGTGGTTTGATCGACTGTTCTCTTTACTTCCAGCGGAGCCCTAGCTAAAAGGAGAGAGGCTATTAATTATTTCTGTTTTTTTCCATAAGTTACCAAATAATTCTTTTAGCTTTTAAAAATTAATTTTATTTTCTAATTAATAACTACAAGCTGTTTATACATTCAGGGTGCATGTGGTAATTTAATATAATCCTATAATTTGTAAAGATCAAATCAGTGTACTTGGGATATCCATCACCTTAAATATTTGTCTTTTCTTTATGCTGAAACGTTTGAATTATTCTCTTGTAGCTACTTTGAAATGTACAACAGATTATTGTAAATCATACCCTACTGATTTATCAAACGCTAGCTCTTATTTCTTCTATCAAATTATTTACTTGTACCCCTTTATTTTTATATCTGAAAATCAGGATCCCAGTGTTACTGATCACAGATTCTTAGCCTCTCATGCAGTGGAAATTGACAGGAGGCTGAGAAAGTTTCCCAGAGAGGCTTTATTGAGGCTTATGCTCAAGCACAAGGCAGACAGCATAGAAGCAAGCATTCTCCAGCTGGCTCCTGGAGGGTAGGTCTTTGCAGTGTTTTAAGGAGGGTGATATGAAGATCATGAGGTATGTGAATATCATTACATGTGCAAGATAGAGCAAGGGGGTGCAGGTGCAGGGAGAAACCATGTTAGTACATACATTGCATGATCAAAAAATGGCACATCAGTCCCTCCTGCATTGGGAATTTTAGTAGTATAATAAGGCAAAGAGTCAGGATCAGTTATTATCCTGGTCCTGCATGCATGCAGGTGATTGAAGTTAACTCTCTTGGGTAAGGTATATGGTGGAATGCTACTTGTATTAGTTTTCTCTTATGGTTTGCAAGGCCTCATGGTCAGCAGGTATATATGGAAGAAATACATTATTAGTGGGGTTGGTGCCAAGTTCCATCCTTGCTCTGTCTAACCAGGGAATGGCATGAATGTGCTGAGGATGGATGATGCTCATCAGGGGCAACCTCTGTGTCAGGAACCGTTTCCACTGCTTTATGTTCATTCATCCACTTAATTCTCAAACAACCATATGAGGAGGGAGCTATCGTCATTGCTGTTTTCCAGGCAAAGAAACTGAGGGCCAGGGAGTGACTTGTCCGAGGCCACTCATTTAGTAGCAGATCTAGGATCTGAACTGGGTTGTTCTCGGCTGGCGTGTCAGCTGAAAACCACTGCACATCCTGCCCCCAACCATGGTGCTTGCGGAGGGTCTTTTCTGATTTTGCTCACATCTATATGTAGCAGGTTTTTTTTTAAAGTTTCTTTTAAGTATCTTTCTGGGTGTTATGTTAATTATAATGTGCTAACAATTTACATCTGTAATTATGTATGAATCTAGGGAATGAGTGATTCTGTAGCTTGGAAGGAGACGATTCCGTTATTATTCCTTCTGAAAACCATATTTCCAAGTCCCAAGAATAGCAATAGCGTACCACTGGGTACTGGTGCCCAAAGGAAACCCATCATCTAAATATCTTGAAGGCCCAAGAATTTTAGTGCTTATTCCAGTGGCGTAAGAACAAAAAGGCAAGGAGATGGGACAACCAACTCAAGCATGTCCCCAAAACTTTTCATTTCATTGTTTTGCAAACAGCAAAACTGGAGTGACAAAACCTTCAAGCTGATGGCATCTTTCAACCAAGTCATTTGGTACCACATGGGTCTCAAATTTTTTTTCTTTTTTCTTTTTTTTTTTTTTTGAGACAGAGTTTTGCCCTTGTTGCCCAGGCTGGAGTGGTGCAGTGGCGCGATCTCAGCTCACTGCAATCGCCACCTCCTGGGTTCAAGTGATTTTCCTGTCTCAGCCTCCCATATAGCTCGGACTATAGGCATGTGCCACCATGCCTAGCTAATTTTTTGTCTTTTTAGTAGAGACAGGTTTCATCATGTTGGTCAGGCTGGTCTTGAACTGCTGACCTCAGATGATCCACCTACCTCGGCCTCCTAAAGTGCTGGGATTACAGGCATGAGTCACTGTGCCTGACCAGGTCTCAACTTTTTTAGACAATTTATTTCATGTATTTTTAATGTCTTTTTTATGATATAGGGTCTTATTCTGGTACTCAGGCTGAGTGCTGTGGCATGCTCATGACTCACTGCAGCCTTAACTTCTTGGGCTCAAGCAGTTCCCCTGCCTCAGGCTCCAAGTAGCTGGGACTTACAGGCATGCACCATCATACCTGGCTAATATTTTTTAAAAAATCATTTGTAGAGAAGGGGTCTCACTGTTTTGCCCACACTGGTCTCAAATTCCTGGACTCAAGATATCCTCCCACCTCTGCTCCCAAAGTGCTGGGATTACAGGCATAAGCCACTGCACCTGGCTAATTGTCATATATATAACTATATATATATTCACTGCACTGCATTGTGTTCATTCATCCTCTTAATTCTCAACCATATGAGGAGGGAGCTATATGTATGTGTGTATATATATATATATGTATACCCATTAACAATGGCTCCAATTTTGTTTTAAAGAACAATCCCATATTTAAGGTTAAGTGTAGATATTGAGACCTTAATCTGAGCAGAGATTTCCAAGTACACTTCACCTGGGGGAATAATTTGGAGCTGAAAGAACCCAGAATATGCTATTGTGGCATATAAATTATTTTGAGCAGAGGCATTTGAGTTCCTGAAATCTGTCTAAAAGTAGAGCCTCCCAAGATAACTCAAAACAATTCAATTATCTTAAATTCTCTCCCTGGCAGCAAACAGAGAAGACTGACTCATCACCAGAGGCTAGAAGTCAGCACCACACCTAAATAGCCATTGTGACCAAACTATCATATCTCGCATCCATTCTCCCAAGGGCCTGTATATCTTTCCAAAAAGTCATTTGTTTTCCCTAAGTTCCCTTTTCTCTCTCCTCGTCCCCTGTTAAGACAGTACAGAAGCCACAAATTCTAACAAATTCCTAAAGTATAAAATTCTAAAGTATAGAAGCCACAAATTCTAAAAGTGTCTCTTCGAGTGACACTTTTCTGTGAACTCCCATAAGTACATGATTAAGTCTGTCTTTTGATAATCTGTTTTCTGTCAGTTTAATTCACAGGCCCCCAATTACAGAATCTACAAGGTTAGAGGAAACATTTCCTCTCTGTCAGAACATCTGCTGCGATCCATTCTGACCTTCTCTCTGGCAGTTCCTAGCTCTTATCTGAGCTCTACAGGCTTTTGTATCCCTTCTGCATGGTGTCTTTGAGAGATGTCCACTGCACATGAAAAGTAATAGAACATGCCCATGGTGGACCTACTCTCCATGCGTTGTCTCCCATGTTTCTGACTCTGAGGGCTCTGAAACTCAATCAGTGACAGGCTGAGGGCAAGAACTGGCTTCTCTTCTGCAATGATTTACTTTAAAGCTGTGGACTGTGATTCCTGGGGGGATGCCATTCCCCTGCTCCCACCCAGCCTGCATTTTGGGGCCTGTGAAAGAGTGGAAACTTAGCATTTTACAACTATGCCAAAAACTTGATGGTGAGACTAAATCTAAGCCTAAAAGAAATCAGATGGTTGATATTAAGAGATTTACCAAGACTTCTCATTTCTTGACTTCCTTTCTGGGGATTTCATATTAGTGAGTACATTCTCTGAATGTAATGGTTTAGCAGCATCAGACACAGCAAACTTGAGTCTCAGGGTGTTTATTTTGTAAGGAACGTGTTTGACAAGGGGCATTTTAATGATCCTGTAAATGTTTTTTAACTCAGCAGTCATGTTTACATAGCTAGTAATCATGGCTCTCAGGCATGGTGAGAGTTTTACTGTTGTTAAGTTTTGTGATGCTCTTTAAAGCCAGCTAGGATAGGTTTCATATTGTTACTTCTGAGTGGGACTCTGAAGTCTGTTGCTGGCAATTCATTGCTCCCTTTTTATTATTTATTCTATTATTATCTTATTTAGCTAAGGAAAATAATAACTGCCTAAAGAAAATCTCCTCATTCAACAGTTAATTTTTCTTTTCATTCTAATCCTCAAAGGAGCAAATAATTGCATACAAGAAAAATAAGCTAAGCTTTCTATCCTGTAAGAGTCTATGGAACTAGCATATTTATCTCTCTCTTATTTGTATTAATAAAATGAGACTTTTAATAAAACAATTTTCTGGAAAGCTAAATAAATGAAATCACAGAGCTAGAAAATTGTGTATGCAGATAATGACTATCAATGAGTTACTGGATAAATGACTTGATAATACAGACATAAATGCATTCATCTGGGTTTTTCAAAGTTTTTCTAAAAGTAAAGAGTATAGAATCAAAAGGCCAGCTAGACACAAACTCATATTTTTCAAAGAAAGGAACCTATAAATAAAATAATTGGACTATCACTCGATTTGTGTGTCAGATATCTGAGTACTTACAGAGGCCGCTGTTTGCTTCAGCTGTTCTCATCAGTATGATTAACGACTACTTAAAAGTGCTTGATTCCATTTGTATGCCAGCTGTTCTTGTGTAAAACAAACTGGGACTTTCTCAAGATAATCAGAGCCTGACTGCAGGATTTGGGGGCTGATACCTTTGAGCTGGAAAAGGAAATTAATGACTGTTAGCTCATCGCCCTGAGGTCAGACCCAGACGTTTGTGACTGAAATATACCTAAAGCAGATGCTGCTCACTGGGGATTTGTCAAAATGGGAGCCTGCTCCTTTCCAAGTTCTGGTGGGAAGAAAGATCCTAGCCTATATGGAGCTTTATACATTGTTAGCAGGTTAACAAGAGCTCAAGTAATCTTAACTACACAAACAACCATACTTTAAAAGGTAATAAGACCAGGTGCGGTGGCTCACACCTGTGATCCCAGCACTTTGGGAGGCTGAGGCGGATGGATCACCTGAGGTCAGGAGTTCGAGACCAGCCTGGCCAACATGGCGAAACCCCGTCTGTACCAAAACCACAAAAATTAGCCCGGCGTGGTGGTGGATGCCTGTAGTCCCAGCTACTTGGAAGGCTGAGGCAGGAGAATCACTTGAGCCTGGGAGGCAGAGGTTGCAGTGAGCCAAGATCACGCCACTACACTTCATCCTGGGTGACAGAGCAACATTCTGTCTCAAAAACAAAACAAGAAAAGATAATAAGTATGCCAGTGTGCAAGGGGAGGCATTCAAAGTCACAGGCAAGCTCTGTCTGCCAAGCAGCAATACGGAGTCATATAACCATAGGAAGTAATGCTGTATCCTCTCTTAATGAAACACTCACACACAGGTAGCCAAGGTGTTGGTGATGGGGAGTGATTTCAGACATTAGCTCCAAAGACAGAATTTCTGCATTTTGACATCTGTTCTACAAATTCAAAAGTCACTGTGTGATGCCAGGCGCTGTGGCTGACACCTGTGATCCCAGCACTTTGAGAGGCTGAGGCGGGTGGATCATTTACGGTCAGGAGTTCAAGACCAGCCTGGCAATATGGTGAAACCCCATCTCTACTAAAAGTACAAAAATTAGCTGGGTGGTAGTGTGTGCCTGTAATACTAGCTACTCGGGAGGCTGAGGCAGGAGAATCGCTTGAGCCTGGGAGGTGGAGGTTGCAGTGAGCCAAGACGGCACCAGTGCATTCCAGTCTGGGAAACAGGGTGAGACCCTGTCTCAAGAAAAAAAAAAAAAAAAAAGTAACCATGTGGTCATCATATTTGCTACACTGAAAGGCCAAAGGAAATCAGTACCTAATCAGAAATGGGAGTGATTTTCTTTACCGCTCAACTACTTTCAAAAATATCCAAAAGAAAATAAAAATGAATTAGAATTCCATTTTACTCTTTAAGATCAGTCAGTTTAAGGCATTCAGATAGTCAACAAATATTATTCAAGTTATCCCTTTGCAAGGAGCTCTGATAGTAAGGTGTATGCCCGACATAAAATTCCTTTCCATCTCATTGGGAGAGATCGAAGCATAATAGCTAATAGTTGTCAAATGCTTACAATTGTTAAAGCAAAATAAAAATGGAGGCCACAGTTTAGGTACACCCAAAGCCCAACTGCCCAAAACTCAAGTCATCCTGATTTTCCCAAACCTTTCACCATAAAGATAAACATAACACAAATATAAGATTTTTGTCTTTATCAGCCTGATTCAGTGAAACTAAACCAATAACCTATCAATAAATCAGCTTAAACAGTTTGGTTTGCCTTAATAAAGACTATATGACAGCCAATCATGAAAAAGACCAAAATGCTTCCTCCTTGGTGCTCTATGAACTGCCCTGTTACTGCTGTAAAACTGAAACATTGTTTGAGGTCTCCTAGTTTGTGAACTATTATTTTGTATTCAGGATAAACTCTTAACATTCTAGCTGGATCTGATTTTATTTTTGACACTATGTTCAGTACTGTACATGCACTTATTTACTCCTGAGAGCAACCTTATGAAGTGGCTACTATTATTATATCCCCATTTTAGAGATGTAGAAACCAAGAAAATGTCTTCAGCAAATGCTAAAGATCCCACAGCTAAGAATGGCGTAAGTAGGACACTCCAATCTGAGCCTCTCTGACTCCAGGGATCTGCATGCTTCTAACCATGATATCACATACATGTGCTTAAGAAAACAGCAACCCCAGGCAGTAAGCATAAGAAAAAATGCAAAATGAGTGCCAAAGATGCTATGACAGAAGGCTACAGTAAAGTATAAGGCATCAGGGGAAGCTTAAGGATGAAAGTGAGGCTTTATCTGAATTTGGACTTGAACTTGTAGACAAAAGATTAGTAGGGCAATGTAGTATGAGATAGAGGAAAACCACGAGACTTTTTCACAAATACTCCTTTGGGGCTGCCAGAAAAGAAAATTGGCCTTAATGACTTATGAGGCCAATCTATTATGACCTTTTTAATGTAATTATAAATAATATACATATAATAAGCTTTTATATATCTGTATAAAACATCTGAATATCTATATTTATACATATTACAGGGATACTGTCTAGGGTAAGTTCACATAACCATGTATGAGTCATCTCTATTTTACAGATGAGAGATTCCTTAAAGACTGTTGAGAATTGATGAAGCTATTGGGAGATAATGCTCCATGGGTCTCCCTTGTTCTGCACATCTTCCTGATTGACTTTTGTTCCAGACTATCTTTCTAAGGGTGTTGGTGAATAGCTTTGGCAAATAATATAGTGTCTCTCTTGCTGCTCATTATACTCTTTTTTTTTTTTGAGACAGAGTTTCGCTCTTGTTGCCCAGGCTGGAGTGCAATGGCGCCATCTCAGCTCACTACAACTTCCACCTCCCAGGTTCAAGCAATTCTTGTGCCTCAGCCTCCTGAGTAGCTAGAATTACAGGCATGCACCACCATGCCCGGCTAATTTTGTATTTTTAGTAGAGATGGGATTTCTCCATATTGGTCAGGCTGATCTCAAACTTTCAACCTCAAGTGATCTGCCCATCTCAGCCTCCCAAAGTGCTGGGATTACAGGTGTGAGCCACTGTGCCTGGCCCTTGCTGCTTATTATAAAGGATTTGGGTTCTCTAAGCTCAGAGTTCTTCTGTAACACAAACCACTGCATTGGTGGGCATCCTTCTGGGTCTATCCATGTTTTCCCCATGAGACTTGGGAGCAAGGAGATTTGACACAAATAGCCTGGCTTATGCTGCTTGCTGTGCTGTGAGTAATAAAGTCCTTTGTTTCTTACCCAGATATCTCATGTCTCATTCCAGCAACAATAAAATGGGCAGTTAGCTTGCAAGTAGGATAAAATCTCAGACCCTTCACAGTTCTTGACAGAAGTATAGAAGATAGGGGGTTTATTTTCTTATATACATTGGTCAAATCTGTCCTCCTCCTATTGAAAAATAAGGCATATGTGTTGGCATCCATTGGAATAACATCAAGCAGATCCATCTTAGAGCCCAGAGAAACCAGGAAAGGCAAATGCCAGGGTGGGAGTCTCCCCTGAATACTTAGCTAAGATGCCCAGGGATTATACTAAGTAAAGTGAAGCCTTTCCATGTCCTTATCCTCAAAGTGCTCATCGTCTAAAGCAAGGGTTGACCAACTATGGTCCATGAGCCAGTCTGGCCCCCCACCTATTTTAGTAGATACAGTTTCATTGGTTAGGTGTTATCTATGGCTGCTTTTGTGCTGCAATAGCAGAGTTGAGTGGCTGCAGCAGAGGTGGAATGGCCTGCAAAACCTAAAATATTTACTCTGTGGCCCTGTAGAGGGATCTAAAGAGAGAGACAAGTGCATGAAGAATGAGGAATTCCCTTAAAACATGCTAAAGGCAAACAGAACAGAACATTACATGTGCATAGAATAGAGAGCTACACACACACACACGGGCGTGTGCGCGCACTCACATATACAAATGCATATGCCACCCCCCACCTGTCAGTTATATGCATGGTCTTATTTCACCCTCACAACAGCTTTATGAGACATGTAGGTTGGAAGCATGGCCTCTGAAACCAAACTATGTTTAAATTGAAAGCTTTGTCACTTACTAGCTGGACAATCTGGGGAAAATTACTTAACCTCTCTGTGCCTGGGTTTTCTTGCTTGTTAACTGTAGGTAGTCCTACCTATGCATCACAGGATTACTCCAAGAGTTGAAACTACAAAGAACAGCCTCTGGCACATCGTAAACAATATATAAATATTTACTATTATTTTTCCTTACTTTCCAGAAGACTAAACTGAGGGAGAGGTTAAGTAATTTTCTCAAGGTCACACGGCTAGAAAAAGTGAGAGACAGAACTTAATTTCAGCTCTGATTTTAAAGAGGTGCTATTATATTGCTTCTCAATAATAAAGGCTTATTGAATTTTTTATTCCTGCTATTATATTAATTCTCAATAATAAAGGCTTATTGAATTTATAAGTAAAATCACCACAGGAAAATTTCTTTACCTTTTCCAACAATGCTTTTTATTTTTTAAATTGTGATTTGTGGTTTATTTATTGGTAGATCCTACAGGTCTCTTGTACAGTGTGAATTCCACAAGAACTTTATTTGAATTCACCATATTAATATATTCCCACCTGACACTTTGATGATTGTCCTTGGAAATGAAGTCCACTTTTATTATTAAATGAATTATATTCATGGTTTTAAAATGATAAACCTAAGCAAAGCTTTTGCTAGTGATCTATATAATACTACTCAGGTAATTTTAAATAAAGAATAGGACTTTTAAATATTAATCCCTAAGTAAGTAACTTGACACTATTGTATTGCTCCTAGAATATACCAAGAACAGTTATATTTTTCCGTATAGTCTTTAATAAGTTCATCCTACCCCGTGTTCAGCTGAGTTTAAAAACAAAGAGCAGCCGGGCGTGGTGGCTTATGCCTGTATCCTGGCACTTTAGGGGAGGCCGAGGTGGGCAGATCACCTGAGGTCAGTAGTTCGAAACCAGCCTGGCCAACATGGCGAAACCCCATCTCTACGAAAAATATAAAAATTAGCTGGGTGTGGTGGCAGGCGCCTGTAATCCCACTTACTCAGGAGGCTGAGGCGGGAGAATAGCTTGAACCTGGGAGGTAGAGGTTGCAGTGAACCAAGATGGCGCCACTGCACTTCAACCTGGGCGACAGAGGGAGACTCCGTCTCGAAAAACAAACAAAAAAAGAGTATGTAAATAACAGCCTCTCTCTAGATAGTTCTAAGGAAAATGCACCATCTCTTGAAACCCCATTCCTCATCTCCAGATTGCCAACTGTGGCAAGGGAATGCTGTAAGAGATATCTTGCTGAGAGACAAGTTACTTGCCATTAAAAGTAATGACAAAAACCATAATTACTTATGAGGTGGGAGGATCACCTGAGCCCTGGGAAGTCGAGGCTGCAATGAGTTATGACTGTGTGACTGTGCCACTGCACTCCAGCCTGCATGACAGAGTGACCCTGCCTCAAAAAAATAATAATAATCCATTTGATTTTACGTTATTTTGAGCTTCTGGAAAAGTATTTTTCATGGATTAAGTCCTGCTTCTTTGGCAAGGAAATAATACATTTGATGTGTACTTATTAAAACTATTAAACACATTTGATGTGTACTTATGAAAAGCACAGCACAAACTTGAATTCTCATTTATGATGCTTGCTTAAAGATCAAAGCTTGTGAAACAGATTTTATTTAACTGTCCATTTTCCATTTAATTAATAGCTGTTTTTAAAAGTTAGATGTTAATTTTAATGAAATGTTTTGATCTCCAGAAGTGGAACTCTGGCTTTTGACTCTGACAGAACAACTACAAGTTACTTTATATAAATTGTCTTGAAATGTCACAACCACAACAGTTGTCAGGGTTTCCAGTGTGTTTAAGGGAAACTCAGGATTCTGACTCAAATTTCTGTAGTTTCAGGTATTACCCCGTATGTTTTGGGTCTAGTTCTGACCAAATTACACATTATTCCAGGCCAAAGCATGTAATTCCTGAAGGAGATTCTTAGCACTTTTCCCTCTCTCTGTAGCAGCTGAGGAGATCTTGTATTCCAGATGGTACAGGTACAAAATGGAGGAACTTCTGTCAGCCTGGATCCTTGAATGACAGTGTGGAACCGAGCTCCCTCTATTGACCTGTGTTTGATATGTAGTGTGATAAAAGACCTAAGCCACCGAGATCTGAGGATTGTTTATTACCCCTATAGAAAAGTTGTTGTCATCTCCGTCTGTTTTCCAAGTGTATTGTCTTTTTCTTATTGATTTTTAGAAGATCTTTGCTTATTGAGAATGTTAACATTTTGCTTGTTAAATATGCTGCATTTTTCTCCTTGTCAATAATTTTGCTTACAGTGTGTTTTGCTGACAGGAATTTAAGAGTTTTATGTAGCCAAACTTGTCATATATGTTCTTTTATGACTTCTAGTTTTTCTGGCATAAATAGAATCTCCCTTGTGAAGATTATAATTTTCCCAAACTAAATAGGCTATCCTTTTTCCACTGGGCAAAAAAGCTACTTTTAACAATGCTAAATCCTACCTCTATGTATGGATTTGTGTCTGGAGTCTTAATTTTTTAGAATTTTTATGCCTGTACCATACTAATTTGCTTTTATTGCTTTTAATACATGTTCTGATAAGCAAGACAATTCCTCTGTAGTTTTCTATTTCAAAATATTCTTAGTTTTTATATACATTCATTCTTCTAAATAAATTTTGCTGTTTGTCAATTTCAGAAAAGAAATGTGTTGGGATTCTGATAGAAATTATACTAATTTTATATCTTAATATGGGGGACTGAAATCTTTATACTACTGAATTTCCCATCAGAGAGCATGCTATTCCTAGAAAGGACATCTCCATTTATTCAAATCTCATTAAAATGCTGTAGTTTTTCTTGCATAGTTCTTGTTAAATTTATTTCCATGTATTTTATAACCTTTGTTGCCATTGCAAATGTATTGTCTTTGTATAATTGGCTGATTTTTAAATTTTATGGCTCTACATTTAAACTAAGTAAAACAGAAGAAATGAACTTTGGAAACCTGTATGAGAATTAAATTTAAACTTTATCTGTTCAGTAATTATCTAGAAACTAGTTAAAAGAGACATTGTACAGAATTGTCTCAAAGAAAAAAAAAAATAATCTTTGGTATGCACCAGATTTTAAAAAGTGGTATGTAACCGGTCCCTATCCTGGTGGCTCTGCATAGAACGTTTGCCTAATTCCACTTTGATGTTAGGGCCTTGGCCTGTGAAACTTCTTTTCAGAACTTACTAGGAGGTTGGTTTTTGACGATGTAATTTTCTATGTTACATTTTGCCATCTCTATGAATCTACCAAAGAGAAATTCCCCTGATATTTGTTTCACCTGAGAAACTGGTCTGTGCTTTTATCTAGCAGATCCTAGTGTAAATCACATAATGGATAACATTTCCCCCCAAAACTGGCTGCCAATGAGTACAGAGTCAAATTCCCATTCATCTCTAACAAATGCATTGCATTTTTGTGAATTCTCATCTTTGGATCCAAATCTTATTCCTGCTTTGTTGGACTTTCCTACACTTATGCCTGTATTTCATTTATTTTTTTTTTTTTCCTTCTTATATCCCATGGATCTTTGTAATCTACTTTAAATACTTTCTGGATCAAAACAGACCTGAAAGTGCAGAGAGAAAACCTACAAATAGGTTTGTATCCTATAATCTGTGCTCTAACTTCATAAAACTCTATGATAAATATAATTACCACACCATTTGAAATAAAGAAATTTATTCTGAAATAAAGAATTATATTCTTTGAAATTACAAATTAATGCAAGATGATCTTAGCTTTAATTTCTAAAATCAAATTCACTTTAAAACGTCTTCTAGGAAAATGACTATACAGGTCAACACTGGACTTTAAGCATGACTAAGCAATACATACTTCATGAGATCACCACATTAGTAGTTTCGGTCTTATTTGAAATGTATATTTACTCCCCATTTTGTGCTCAATACTGAAAACACAATTTCTCAGCAAAGATCGCTCTACCTTTATGCTTCAAAGTTTTCCAAAGAATAAGAATTTTTTAGTTATATAAATGGAAAATAATATATTGATGGCCCAGCATTAAAATGTGGAAGAGCACAGTAGAATTGTTTTTAGCTGAAGTTATGTTTCCAAGCTAACACAGACAAGATGAAAACAAAACATTTTATGGAAATGTACTTTAGAAATATTTTAATTCACTATATTAAAGTGTTTTAATGGAAACAAAATGTTTAGAAAAGAATTTGTAATACTCAAACATCTGTATTTATTCTATCTAAACTATCAAAATCTTAAATGAAACTGAGACAAGGTGACTGCAAATACTAAAAAGTCACTTAGTTTGCTTAACTGAGCGTGCCTGAAGCATTCTGGGCACAAAGGATGACAATCATGAGGCCACAGTGTTGTCCTGGGTGCAGCAGCTGAGTGCTACATGTGATCCCCAAGTGACAGAGGTGCTCTTCAGGACACAGTGGGTTGGATGAATTTCAACAACAATCGGCTTTCTGTGAGGGTCAGTGAGTAGCAAATGACCTAGTAAGACAGAACTCTTGCCAAAAGGCTGAAATCAGAAGCACAGCAAAGTTGACTCTAAGTTTCCTAATTTCTATGCAGAGAAAACATTTCTAATGCTTTTATTTAAAGTTTTTATTTAAAGAGATAAAATCAATTTGGAGAATGTCTTAGAGAGTGTACACAGTGAATTTCTTGTTTGAGCCTCTCTTGTATTCGTCTGATGGCTTAAAGGAATCTGTAAAGATCAGCCTCTCGACTTCTCAACTTCATCAGTCCACCTGGATGGAACATGAGGTCAACCACGTACACCTCAGGAGCGGGGAGGCCCCCAAGCACTCCCTTCCGAGATTCATTCTGCAGCATGACTTCATTCCACGCTCTACCGTACTCTCCGCGAACCAGGGAGCAACCAATGCCAATTCTATCTGCCAGAGCCTGCAGGAGAAAACAAGAGATCAACCAAGGGTGATGCGGGAGAGGGGCGGGGAATATCCTGTTTGTAATTGCCCGCCTTGATTGAAGGTGAAATACACAAGTCTTGCAAAGAAATGTTTAGATAGGAGGCTGAAAGATGTGGACTACTGGTATATGGGCCAATCAAATGTGACAAATTCCCTTCATCAAATGTGATAAATTCACTCAAGATTCTGTAGATGCAAAATCTCTGTGTAGGTCCTGCTGGGAAGTGACCTTTTTCAGGTAGTAACACTATTGTATCAGATGAGGAAGGTGGTTGGAAAAAAGCTATTCTGTACGTTCTTGGCACTAGTGCATCTATCCATCTTTCCAAACTTCTGGGCTCTCTCTGGCTGTAAAATGCAGTGGGACTGAATGGAGGCATCACCCTGGGGTGGGGGCTCTTTCCAGCTAAACTATTCTGCGTGCCATGGGGCAGGAGCGGCAGAACTGTGTGTGCCTGGTCCCAGGGCTCCTTGCTGCCACCTCACCAGAGACTGCTTAGGTTCCTTGGAAATTGTCTCTTCAATTTGCCTTCTAATGATTCCTGATTTTGAGGTTATTAAAACAAAACATCTCTAATCTGGAGACTACTCAGCCACTTTATAGTGAACAGGAGAACTGGCTCAGTCTGCCTGGGTCTGGATTGTAGCCCAGACCTGAGACCGACTAGCTGCGCACCACAGCAAGGGCCTTGGCATCTCTGGGTTTCTATGGCTTCATCTGATAAATGAGGGGAGCAACAGTACTTTCTTCATACAGTGTTAGGAAGATGAAGTCAATTATCTGTCCAGTGCTTACAGCAGCGAACACCAGCAAGGCTACATACTCAGTTAATACTACATAGCACCAGAAGGCAGGAATTGTGTTGTTTTAGTACCCTGTGTGTGTGTGTGTGTGTGTGTGTGTGTGTGTGTGTGTGTGTGTGTATATATGTGTGTGTATATATATATGTATATGTATATAAATTTATTGATTACTTACAACATAATGACTGCACTAGGTCACTCTGTCTTGGGTGGACCATGATGATTAAGACATGGTTATCATTTTTAGAGCCTTGCATTCTACACAGACCTACTGGTAAAGAGCCAACTATAACACAAACAGTATCTGAATGTATGGCACTCATAGTTCAGTGGGGTAGAAAGACAAAAATAAATATATAATTATAAGATGTTTCCAAAAGTAACACTCCCTGTCAAAGCCTTGTAAATCATCAAAACAACCAACCATGTAGAATAGATGCTATTGTTTTCCCCGTTTTATAGAGGATAAAACTGAGGCCTCATAATTCTCCCAAGGTCACAGTATGTGGTGACCAAAAGTGAGAGCCAGGGCATCTGTCTCTGGAGTCTGAGTTTTTAATGTCAGGGTAATAACTGCTGCTGACTGAGGTGAAGCAATTCCCATCTGAAACTCCCTGTTTTCTTTTTGAAGTGGGCACAAGGTCACCTGCTTAGAGTGGAGCAGTGCTGATGGAAGAGCTTGGCAAAGGGCAGATGTGGGGCCCAGTAGCTGAAGGAAATAGGAAAAAGCCTGCCACTAGGAGTTGGCCTATAGGAGTGGCCTGTAGGTGGCATGTATGAGTGAAAAGGACAGACAATCAGAACAAGGCCTGGTTGGCAAGGCAGAGGGTGGAAGGATGGAAGGAGAGGGAATGGGGGAAATTAGTGAGTGAGTGAATTACTAGGGCTGTGGTCTATTTGTCTATCCTGCCTAGGGAAGAAAGTAAAACCAAACAGGCCAAAAAAACTGGAAGAAAATAGAGGAGATAAAGAGTATATATAGGAGGGCTGAAGGATTTAGGAGGAGAGGAAGGATAAGATATTTTATCAGTGAGTATTGGTGTTCAGAATTTCAGTGGTGGGAGATTTCTGGGTAATTAATTGTATGACTCATTTGAGATGTGAGGGTAATTCTGTTTGGCATAATGAGCTTAAGATGCCTGTTATGAACTGAATGTTTGTGTACTCCCCCGAATTCATATGTTGAAGCCCTAATCCCTAATGTGATGGTATTTGGAGGTGGGGGTCTTTGGAAGGAGATTAGGTTTAGATGAGGTCATGAGGGTAGACCCCACGATGGGATTAGTGTCCCTATAATAAGAGACAGGAGAGCATGCTTGCTCTCCACCATGTCAGGATACAATGGGAGCCTTTCTCTGTCATATGAGGATACAGCAAGAAGGTGGCTGTCTGCAAACCAGGAAGGGAGCCCTCACTAGACACTGAATCTGCTGGTACTCTGATCTTGGACTTCTCAGCCTCCAGAACTATGAGAAATAAATCACTGTTGTTTAATCTTCCAGTCTATGGTATTTTGTTATAGCAGCTAAACTTGACAAATTCAGTGCCTATGAGACACTCATATAGAGCTAGCCTGGATATTAATGACATACATAGATCTGGAATCAGGGGAGGTTTGAAGGATGAAGGACATGATCTGTAGATTTTAGGTATTTAGGTACTATTTAAGGCCATATGAAGGAAAACCTCACCCTGCGAAATGCATAAAGGGAGAACAGAAAAGTGTCTGGGTCAGAACCTTGAGGAACCCCAATATTTAAGAGAGACCTGGAGGTGTTCTCCAATTATTTGACCTATTAAGCAAGGCAGACAATAAGGAGATCACTAAGGTCCTTATTGAGAGTGGGAGCAAAAGCCAGATGACCGGGAGTTAGGACAAAAATGAGAAGTGTGCCAAAGAGTGACAAGGAGCTAAGATGATTCCGAATTTTGACCAGGAATGGGAATTATCTATGGGTAGAAGCAGTGTGGTAGGTCTTTTATTCAGGTAGGCATGGGCGCAAATTTCAGCTCCACCTATGGTTGACCTCGGGTAAAATTATTTCTCCAGGTATCAGTTTGCTCACCTTTAAAGCAAGGGTAGTAATTTCTATATTTGGCATTTTTGAAACTCTTCACAATTATAGGTAACAAGTCCCGGCATATAGTTCAAAATGACATTAGTCATGGTAATAGGATTTAAGGTAGTAATTGTAGCTATTATGATAAGAGCTTTATATTTTCTCTTTATATACTGCAGAGTTAAGCATGTTTAGATTTTAAAGGGGAAAATAGCTAAGAGAGAGAAGAGAGTTAAGACAGGAGAGAAGCAAGAATTGATAGAGCAGGCAATCCAAGGAAATAGGAAAGGCTAGCACTTAGATAATAGAATTAGCTTGGAACTGGAGGTAAGATGCATGTGAATGCAATGATGTTTATAAGTATTTGGGAAAGGGTAGGAAATTTATGCATTTAGTCTATAGTTCACATTTTCCCAGCTTCTATTATATGCCAGACACTGGATATAATGGAGCAAAAGATCAACCCCTCTCTTTAGCCTGATCCTTCTCTGATGTCCCCATTTCAGGGAATAATGCCTTCATTACCAGTTGCCCCACTCAAAGCCCAGAAATCATTTTGTTCTTCTCATGGACTCTCTCACACCACACCTAGGCAGTCACCAACTCCTTTCGATTATGTCCTCTAAATTCATTGGCTCTTCCACATCTACATGTCAGGATTTAGTATGGATCAACCACTCTTCTTGCTCGGTCACTTTCTAACTGGTTTTCCTGTTTCTAGTCTTGCCCCTGCTCTAATTCATTCCCCATTCTGTTGCCTGAACAGTGGTTCAAAATGATGTTACCCCCTTGAAAACTTTCAGTGGCTACTGTTATATTTTAGGGTAATAAAATAATGCCCAAACTTACATGATGCATTATGATCTAGCATTCACCCCTCCTCTTTTCCTCATGCACGCAAACTATTCTACCTTCCTCAAATAGACCACTGACTCTCATACCTGTATTATTTTGCATAAGATGTTTTCTCTGTTTAGAATACTCTTGTTTTCCTTCTTTACTTGATGAAACCCTATGCAGCCTCTCATACTTGGGTTATCTATCAGCTCTTTCTCTGGAATTTTCCCTGACTTTACTTTGGAAGCTGCAAGTCTGGTTTAGGTACCCCTTGAGTGCAGGGACTGTCATTTTAGTATCTCTCTACTCTCAGGCCCTAGCAGAGGCCCTCACCATAGTAGGTGTATGGTCACTATTGAATAAATATGCTTCTAGTAGTCTGGTGAATATATAGGCAGGTATGTGTGTGTATGCATGTATATATTCGTATATATGTATGTGTATGCTTGTATATATGTATATATACACATATGTGCCAGATATAAATAAATCTAAATGGTAGAATTAATAATATTCAGTTAAATGTTAGCAACTGGCCTACTCCAATATGATAAAGACAAAGCATTTTTACTTAACGGCAAATGAGGCAAAATACCTTACACACCTTGAAAAGCAAAGCTCGATGGTAGAAGATTCCTTTTTTGACATGTCCAATCGGTATGACATTGGATTTAAGTTGAAATTTTAGTTCACTTATGTGAAGTTCCCAGCTGAAATCAGGTATTTTCTCTTTTGTAATCTTACCACCCATTTTTTCTGCCACATACCTGTGTCAATTACATTGAGATCAAATCAGTCAATTTTAATAACTCAGGATGCTTTGAGTGTAATTACATGTAAATATACACGTAAAAATGACATTTGTGGTGATTTTCATCGTGCTTTATTTTTGAGAAAGTACTTACCATAAGTAGGTTAGCATGTTTACTGTATGCAAACCATCATATATAAACTGAAATTCTAGCAATTTCATTCAATTTGAAGGAGAAAATGAGTGCTAATTTTTTCCAATACTTATAAAAAGATAAAATCAATATAACACTAAATATCAATGCAGTTTTAAAATTTTATCTTACTCTTGAAAAGTATTTCTAAATGTTTTAATCTGAAATCCAAGGAAGGAGTTGAACTAACATATGGTTCTTCTTTCAAGGAATTTAAACTCAGAGACAAGACAAACACCCAGAAAATTGTCCCATTAGATTTATGAACATTTTCAAGTTTTATATTTTTATGTTTTCTTTTAAAATTCATTTTAATTTAGAGAAAGACATGATGTGACTTAACACTGAAGTCAGAGGAGCAAGGAAGAAGAGGACAAAGCAAAAAGAAAAATAAAGTCACAGATCTGCGGGCAAGGCAGGATAAACATGGTATACTTTGCTTGTGTATTTCTCCTAATATTAGGCTCTCACTGAAGAAGTCAGTAAACACACCTGCAATACCCTTTGTCTATGAAGACCACTACATTCTTGGAGTAAGGGCAGAATTGCAATTTTTATTTTAATTTGTATTTATAAAGAGAGATGGGAGTCTCACTATGTTGCCCAGGCTGGTCTCAAACTCCTAGCTTCAATAAATCCTCCCATCTTGGCCTCCCAAAGCACTGGGATTACAAGCATGAGCTAGTGTGCCTGGCCCAAATTGCAAACCTTAAAGAAATTCCTCTTGCTGCATGAGAAACCAAGCAAAGAAGAACAATGGTTTAAAAAAAGAAAAAAAAAAGAGAGAGAGAGAGAGAGAGAGAAAGAGTTGGGGAGAAAGCTGCTGAACTGACTGCAGTTCCACCAAGCCAGGGGTACTCTAGTGAATGCCAAGGAACCAGAGCCATGAGGACATATCTCTGCCTCTCTCTGTATCTTGGTGTGGACTCAGGTTAAGATAAGACAATTATTTGAGAATGATGGAAAGTGTTACTGATAGAAACAAAGCATGAGGAGATTTGACATGTTCACATAAGCCAAGACAGAGTTCTGCTTGAGCCATCACTTCTCAAGGACATCAGGAACATTTCAGTAGCCAAAAATGTTCTCTTCCAGTTCTGGCTGACAAAAAGGCAATGATCTGGCAGCTGTGTTACTTGCAGTTGTCACATCCGGGTTTCATGATAGCAACTCACTGCTATTTGGAGGAGATGCAAGCTCCCACGGAGACCGCAGCTGTTGCACAAGCCAGCAGCTTACATACTGAGTGGTGTCATTCACGAAGCCTGTCCTCACTTCTGGTGATTCCTAACCCCTTACAGCTACCGAGTCAATTTCCAGCCTTTACCTGGTGTAATTAAACACTCTAATGAAGGAGACAACTTCACTGGCTTATACAGAGCCCTGAGCCTGCCTAAGCAGCCATTGTTTAGAATGCTGACACCCCACTTAGAGAAACATGAAACACGAAAGATCAGAAACAGATCAGAAAAAGAGACATTGGACATTTGTATTAGAAAATTTATCAGTTTACAAATAATTCACAGTAGGATTCCTTTAACTTATGAACACCCCATCCACCTGAGGGATGATTTAATTTTCAAACTTTTGATTCATAACTTCTGCAGGAGCACATTGAAAGATGCTTTTCATGGTTTAGCTGAAGAAGATGACAGGCATTTTTCTTGAAGCAATTTCCAGCTCCTATCTCTGATTCTTAGTGAACATATGACCTAAATAGAAATTGAGGACTTTTCCAATTCATTGTGTTTCTGTGTCAGAGTCAGAGTGCTGTAAGCTTCAATTTTATTTATGGTGTATTTGTCTAAAACATGGCTAAAACGTATATGTCACTAAATTTTTTTCAGAAATTAAAAACACATATATACATAGACAACTTACTTTGCAAGAACCTCAATCTGTTCCTTAATATTGGTTATGGGCAGTATTGATTTGGTAACCTCATACACGTACATAGAGAAATCAGGGTCAGAGGGAGGACACCATTCTTTGTCAGAGCTTCCTTCACTCACAAATTTTGGTACCGCCATAACCTCTTCCTCCTCTTTCACTTTTTCCTCTTCTTTTTTTCCTCTGCCTTTCCTTTGAAAGTAAACAAGGGCAATCAAGATCACATCTTCTGCTAAACAAACAAACAAATGCTCTTGGATTTCTGAGAAGAGCATCACAGAAATAAGGTACAGTGAACCCTTGAGCAACACGAGATTGAACTGTGTGGATCCACTCCTATGTGGACTTTTTTCAGTAAATACTGTTGGCCCTTCTTATCCCTGGGTTCTGCATTCCACAACCAAATGTGACTGAAAATATAGTATTTGTGCTAAGTAAAACCCACAGATGCAGAGAGCTGACTTTTCATATACGTGGGTTCCACAGAGCTGACTGTGGGTCTAGAGTATGCATGGATTTTGCTATCTATAGGGCTTCATGAAACCAATCCCCCATTGATACTGAGGAATGACTGTATTTTATACACACATAAAGTTTTCAAATTTTCATTTTCAGTGACAATTGGAGAATTTCACAGAGTCTCTATTATGCAGAACAAACTAACTTTCAAGAGAACATTGTGTGATTGATATATATTATGAAAATCATATATTGGTCTTCTGCACAATTGCCTAGCAAGGTGTCTGGCACATGGTAGTAGGTATGTAATAACATAGTTATTGAATTGGAAACAATTAGGTTGCCTCCTCAGAGAGTCTAAGCCAACTACATCATCTCTTACTTCAGTTAAGACCCTCTGCAGGAATAATATGGATTGCTATTTTTAAGAAAAATTATTCAAAACAAGGAAATAAAGAAAAAAAAAAGAACAAAGACTCATCCAAGGTTTATCTAGAGAAATGTACTTAGTTTAGCACTTAATAAAAATGAAATTTTAATTAAAAGTTCTGGCCTTAGAGAATTACTAGTTAACATGTATATTTTTACATGTAGAGATGCAAATAATTTCTGTCCAATGGAAAAGATACTCTCAAAGGTTACAGTTTATCCTTCTATTGAATTCCACAATTCCCGATGCTGAACTAAACTTAGCCCAGTAACTGGAAGTGAACATCAGCACAGACAGAGAAGGCTCAATAAGATTGAAAAGAAAGAAGAAAAGAGAGACAGAAAAGAGAGAATAAAGGAAAGCCCCAGTTTTAATTTTTGTTCTTTCTAATTTTTCTTCATTCTTGTGCATTCTAAGCCCATAAGGAATCCTGTGACAGCAGTGGCACTGGTGACTCTGGGATCCTATAAGAGCCTAAAATTGCTTTATACTCTCTCAGACCTTCTGCTATTTGGCTGTAAATATGGGTGCAGTCATGGCAAGAGTGCAGTAGATCAAGGTAAATAAAGTTTTCTGGCTGGAGGACCTAAAGGGAAGCCCCCAAAGAATCAGAAAAGGCAAGGAAGATTATGGAAAAGAAGGAGCTCAGAAAAGTAACCCCATAAAATTATTTATAAATTCCTAGGCTTATCCTGAGTTGTGCATACATGGCTTGACCCTCAACAGCACATACATAGACTTTGAAAACTGAATTATGGGATAGACTGCCATCCAAGTCCCAAAGTGGATACTGGTTGGCATACGTGCAGAACCAATCCAAATAGCACTGCAAAGACTTTGAAAATTGAACTGACATGGGAATGACAATCCACAAAAGCCTGGTTGGAATTGGAAGCCTGAACTCAACTTAGTCAATTGCCTGCTAAAATACAACCCATAATAATGCAACCCAAAAATGCAACCCATAAATAAGACCCATAGGACTTATAACTTATTATAATCTAAAATTACTCATTATATGAAGAACCAAGAAAATCTCAACTCATAGGAAAAGACAATCAATAGACACCACTCCTAGATGACACAGATGTTGATTATACAGACTTTAAAAATGCTTCAAGAAGGTCAAATACTCTTGAAATGAATAGAAGTTTAAAATCATAAAATAAATGGAAGACATAAAATATAATTTTGGAACTGAGAAATATGCAATCAAAAGTTTAAATGAACATAACTCCCTAAATGGGTTTAATAGCATAATGAAGATAAAAGAGGAACTAGTCAATGAACTTGAAGATAGAACAATAAAAATCATCCAATCTGAACAACACAGAGAACAAAATTGTTGTTGTTGTTGTTTGAGACAGGGTTTCACCTGTTGCCCAGGCTGGGAGTGCGCTGGCTGCCACTACTTCTCACTACAGCCTCAAACTTCCAGTGCTCAAGTGATCCTCCCACCTCAGCCTCCTGAGTAGCTGGGAGTACAGGTATGTGCCACCATGCTCAGTTAATTTTGTTTTTTATTTTTTTGTAAAGACAGGGTCTCACTATGTTGCCCAGGCTTGTCTCCAATTCCTGGGCTCAAGCAAAACTCCTGCCTTGGCCTCCCAAAATGCTGGGATTACAGGTTTGAGCCACCATACCTGGATAGAAAACAAAATATTGAAAAAAACAATTGACAGATGCTCAGGGACCTGTGGCACAGTTAAAAAGGTCTAAGATTGATGTCATCAAGTCCCAGACACAGAAGAGAAAGGGTACAGTGTAGAAAAAACACATTGAATAAAGAAGGAAAGGCTGAGATGGCTCCCTCAATTTGGTTGAAAACATAAATCTACAGAGTCAGGAATTTCAGTGAATGCCAATAAAGTAAACCCAAAGAAATCTACTCTCAGATACATCAAAATCAAGCTATTGAAAACTAAACACAAAGCAGATGACATGACTGTCTACGTAGAAACTCCCAAGGAATTCTCCAAAAAAAAAAACTACTATAAATGAGTTCATCAAAGTGTCAGAATATAAGATCAACACACAAAATCCAATTGTGTTTCATATAGTAAGTAACAAGGAACATGTGCAAATCAAAATTAAAACCAAAAAACTGAAGCATTTACAATTGCTCCAAATAAACTACTTGCAGATAAACTTTGCAAAACATGTTGAATTCCTACATGATCTGTGTGCTGAATATTAAAAATGCTAAGGAAAGCAATCAAAGAAGACTTAGATAAATGATGAGACATACTGTGTTCATGGATTTGAAGATGTAACTATTAAAGACGTCAGTTCTCCCCCAAAATGATCTCTGGTTTTAATGCAATTCCTATCAATATCCCAGCGGTTTTTTCTAGACATATAATAGACAATCTTATTCTAGAATTTATATGAAAAGGCACAGGTTTTAGGATAGCTACATCAATCTTGACACAGAAAAATAAAGTGGGAAGAATCACTGTACTTGATAGTAAGGCTTACTATATAGCTACAGTAATTCAGACAGAGTGATACTAGTAGAGGGATAGATATATGGATGCATGTAACAGAACTGAAGACCCAGAAATAGAAATCAAAACAATACGCTCAACTGATTTTTGACAAAGGTGCACAAGCAATTCAATGGAAGAAGGATGGCCTTTTTAACAAATGGTACTGGGCCAATGCGACTTGAGGGTCCACGTAGTGATGAAACTATTCATTATCTTAACTGTGCTAGTAAAGGCATAAACCTACACATGTGATAAAATTGTATAAAACTAAATACACACATGTAGAAGAAAAGTAAACTTGAATAAAATGATTGGATTGTATCAATGTCAATATCCTAATTATGATATTGTTCTATAGTTTTCAAAATTGTATAATTAGGGTACCTGGAATTGCTCTATATTACTTCTTGTAACAGCATGTTATTACCTCACAAACATTTCAGTTAAAAACTTCCTTGGCCTTACTTTTGTCACCTTTTTCTAGGCTGTATTCTGTTCATTGATCTGTCTGTCCCTTCACCAATACCACATGATCTTGGTTATTGTAGCTTTGTAGTAAGTCTTAACATCAGGTAGTGATTATTTCAACTTTATGATCCTTTTTCAAAATTATTTTGGCTATCATAGTTTATTTACCTTTCCATAAAAGTTTTAGAATCAGCTTGTCTATATCTACAAAAAATCCTGCTAGAATTTTGATGGAATTGCATCAAATCTTTAGAGCAACTGGGGAAAATCAACATTTTGCTGTTTCGCATTTTCCAATATTTGAGCATGGTATGTCTCTTCACTTAGTGATTCTTTGATCTGTTTTGTAAGTGTTTTTGTAGTTTCAATATACAAGTCTTGGACATGTTTTGTTTCACTTTCATTTTTATTTCATATTTCATTTCTGAAAGCTATTTAAAATATTTACAAAATGTTTTGTTTTCAGTTGTTCATTGCTAGCATACAGAAACATGATTGATTTTTGTATGTTGACTGTATTGACCTGATATCCTGATATATTACTGAACTCACCTATTAGTTCCAAGAGTTTTTTTTTTTTAAGTGGATTTCTTAAGGATTTTCTATTTAGACAATCATGTTGTCTGCAAATACAGACAGGTTTTTTTTCTCCCACACTTTCCAATCTGTGTAACTTCTAAAAATTGCCTTATTGCAATGTCTAGGAATTCCAATACAATGTTGAACGGGGGGGGGGTAAAAACAGATGATATTTTGTCTTGTTCATGATCTTTGCAGTCTTTTACCATTAAGTATGATGTGATCCATAAATTAGTTTGTAGATGCCTTTTATCAAGTTGAGGCAATTCTCTTTTATTCCTATTTTCAACAGTAATATTTTATTTTATTTTATCACATCAACATCATAAGTAGATGTTTAATTTTGCCAAATGCTTTTTCTGCGTCAGTTAGTATTAGTTGGTTTTTCTTCTTTATACTGCTAATATGATGGATTACATTGATTGACAAGCATGACACAGGCTTGCATTCCTAGGATAAAGCTCTCAAGTTGCTCAGATAAATTATTCTTTGTATATACTGCTGAATTTGATTTGCTAATATTTCATACAGGATTTAGGGATCTATGTTCATGAGGAACATTGATCTGTAATTTTCTTGTAATGTCCTTGTCTGGTATTGGCATTAGAGTAACCTAATGCAAATAGATTGGCATTAAATTCTCATGAGCTGAGAAGTGTCCTCTATTTTCCTATTTTCTGAAAACAATGTGTAGAATTGATGTTAATTCTTTAAATGTTTGGTGAAATTTGCCAATGAAACTATCTGGATCAAGAGATTTCTTTTTTGAAAAAATTTTAATGAATTAAATTTATTTAATAGTTGCAGGGCTGTTATCTATTTCATCTTTGGTGAGTTTGGGTAGTTTGTAATTTTTGATAAATAATTGGTCCATCCATTACATCTAAGTTGCTGAACTAAGTTGCTTGTAGCATTTCTTTATAATCCTTTATTGTGTGTTGAGGGGTTGTAGTAATAATTCCTTCTTTCATTCCTGGCTTTGGCAATTTGTGTCCCCTCTCTTTGTTTAATTGTCATCTTTGTAGAGGTTTACCCATGTTATTCAACTTTCTAAAGAACCAGATTTTTTTTTTTTTTTTTTTTTTTT
>NW_016804262.1:704565-750430 GCF_001698545.2 Rhinopithecus bieti
AACCAGATTTTTATTTCATTGATTTTCTCTATTGTTTCTCTGTTTTAAATTTCATTGATTTCTGACCTTCATTATTTCCTTCTTTCTGTTTGTGTTGGGAGTGTTTTGCTCTCCTTTTTCTAGTTTCTTGAGGTAGAAGCTGAGATTACTGATTTGAGACCTCTTTTTGTTTCTAACGTAAGCATTTAGTACAATAGATTTTCCTCTCAACAGTCCTTTAAGTGGGCCCCACAAATTTTGATATGTTTTAATTTTCTTTCAGTCCAATGTTCTTAATTTTTTTGAGATATCCTTTTGTGTCCCATAGATTATTGAGAAGTGCATCATTCAATTTTCGTGTTTAGAGATTTTCTTGTTGTATTTCTGTTATTAATCTCTAGTCTGATTCTATCATGATTATTGCACATATTATGTATAATTTCAAGTTTTTAAAATTTCCTGAGGTTTTTTATATGGCTCAGGATATTTGTGAATTTTCACATGCACTTTTAATGAAATGTGTATTCTGCTGTTATTGTTGGAGTGTTCTACATATATCAATGAGATCTTTTTGGTTGCTGCTGTTGCTCAAATCTTCTATATCCTTGCAAATTTTCCACTTAGAAGTTCTACCAGTTGCTGGGGGTCGGGGACAGTGTTGAGGTCCCAAATATAGTTGTGAACTTGTCAAATTCTCCTTTTAGTGCTATCAAGTTTTTTTTGCTTCATTTATTTTGAGGCTTTGTTGTTTGGTTCACACACATTAGATCATTATGTCTTCCTCACAGATTAATTCGTTTGATCATTAATATAATGTCCCTCTTTATCTCTAGTAATTTTCTTTGTTCTGTAGTCTAATTCATAAGATATTTTAAAACCCACTCCTGTCCATCCTTTTACTTTCAACCTACCTACGTTAAATGAATTTGAAGTGAGTTTCTTTAAACAGCATATAGCTGGATCGTAACTTCTTATCCACTCTGCCAATCTGTCTTTTGATTGGTTTTTATTCCTCTGCTCTTCTTTTCTTGCCTTCTTGTGTGTTACTCGAACATTGTTTTTAGGATTCCACCTTGACTTATTTATGGTTTTTTGAGCGTAGCTTTTTGTATGGGTTTTTTAGTGGTTACAGTAGATATTACAATATACAAATATGGCTTATCACAGTGTACTGGTATCCACATTTTACTGCTTCAAGTAAAGTATGAAAGCCTCACCTCCTTTCAGGTGTCTTTACTTCCTTTACTTTAAAATATCATTGTCTTGAGTATCAGATGTTATACATTTTGTTTCAATCATCAAATGTGACTTATAAAACTCATGAGGCTTGTCTACTGACAATGCAATGGATTGTCTACTGCATGGATATATATATATTTCCTCTTTCTTCCTGATCCCTCTGGATTCTTTCATCATTTCCTTTCTGTTTGAAGAACATTCTTTAGCCAATCTGTTAGGATAGGCCTGCTAACTGTAAGTTGTTTAGTTTTCATTTACCTGAGGAGGGTTTTATTTGTCTTCTTCATTGCTGAAGAATAGTTTCACCAGATACTTGTGGTTGACAGTTCTTTTCTTTCAGCACTTGAAAAATATGCCACTTCCACCTGGCTTCTATAGTTTCAAATAAGAAAGCCACTGTCACTTGAATTGGTGTTTTCCTGTAAGAAATGCATAGTTTTTCTTTGGCTGCTTTCAAGAGATTTTTGTCTTTTGATTTCAGAAGTTTAATTATAATATACTTAGTATTGACTTCTTTGGGTTTATCCTATTTCGAATCTTCTCTTCTTTAATCAAAAGGTTTATATCTTTCACCAAATGTGGGGAGTTTTCAATCATTACCTATTTGAATACTCTTTCAGTCCTACCCTCTCTCCTCTCCTTCTGGAACTGCAATGATATGAATGTTGGATCTTTTATTATTGTCCCATAAGTCCCTGAGGTGTTGTTCATTTTTTTTGCCAGTTAATTTTTCTCTTGGTTACATAGGTTGAGTGAATTCTACTGCTCTGTCCTCAAGTTAGCTGATTCTATCATCTGTCATCTCCACTTTATTATTGTGTCCTTCCAGTGAGATTTTTTAATTTATTATATTTTTCAGTTCTATAATTTCTATTTGGTTCCTTTTTTATAACTGCTATTTTTGTTGCTGAAATTTTCTATTTTTTCAGTTATTTCAAGAAAATTTGTAATGGATTGTTGAGGCACATTCATGATGACTGCTTTAAAATCCGGGTCAGATAATTCCAACATCTGATTTATCTTCATGGTGGCATTAACTGATTATCATTTCATTGGTATTGTGATTTACTTGGTTCCTGATATGATAGATCTTTTTTTGGTCATAATCTGGATATGTTGTCCATTATATTGGGAAACTCTGGGTCTATTTATTTATTTTAGCAAGCAGTCTCCCTGGAGTTCTGCATGGACGTCCTGGACTACTTTTGTAGGCAGTGATTCCAATGACACTTTAATTTTCAGACACTTTCAGTGAGTGTATGTGTTTTTCTGCTTGGTTTAACTAGGCTGCTGGGACTCCCACTGGTCCTTCCTGGTGTTATCTGAAGGAACACAAGGGGTTTCCCCATTCTGGGACTCTTTGTGAAGGATAGGTATTTCAGGGCTACAAGGACCCAGAGGCTTCCCTAGGCAGGGACTTGTTGTGGCTGGTTTCCCCTAGCCTGTGTAAGATGGAGAGGACCTTTGTGGCAAGATGTCTCCCTACTGTCATCCCCCACTCCATGTCTCTTGGTGAGGGAAGGTAGACTCAACGCCATGGGGACAAAGGAGTGTCCTGTGCCAGGGTACTTATTGTGCTTAGGTCTTTCTTTCAGGTTCCACCCACCTGCCCAATGTTTCTCAGTGGGAGAGGGAGTCTCACGCTTATTGGGACAAAGCAGCTTCCCAGGCTGGCCACATCCTGGGCTAAGCAGGTCCCTTCTGGCCACTCCAGTATCTCTGGGTGGGAGAGGCAAGTCTCAGGCCCTCAGGTACACTTGCTGTGTCTGGGTCCCTCTTGCTACTGCTTCCCAGCTGCCTTGAGAGGTCTTGGTAGGTCTAGGAGTGGACAGGGGGAAAAGGAAGGGGTCTCTGGCTGTCAGAAGAGACGTTTGCTTACTCTAGACTCCTAGCGTTAGTGGGGCTCCAATCAACCCCCTTGTCATTGCCACTGAGTTTGCCTAGTGTTGTCAAATGACTACTAGTTGCTTTCTGTTGCTAGGCTGGGGGACCTTCTGTTAGATGAGGGAATATAAGATGCCTTGCTGCTGTGTTTTTCCCCAGTCATAGGGTCCCCAGGCAGTTCACCTTCTTCCTGCTTCCTTTGGAGTTCTCCTTTGTTTGCCTCTTGCATTATTTCCAGGGTTAATAGTTCTATTTAGCAGGGAGGAGAAAAGAAAAACTAGACACAGACTAGTGTTGACTAGGTCAACTTGATCTGCAGGAAGTCATCAAGTGATTCTTGACAAAGGTACAAACATAATTCAAGAGAGACAAATGTCGCTTTTCACCAAATCTTCCTGGAACAATTATATATTCATATGCAAAGTAAATTTCAACATAAGCCTCACATTTAATGTAAAAATTAACTCAAAATTAATGCTAGCCCTAAATAGAAAACCTAAAAGCATCCAATATTTTGAAGAAAACAAAGGAGGAAATCTTCTTGATCTAGGGTTAGCCTATATATATATGTAAACACTCTATAGATATAAATATAAATATACATATTTTTTCAAGGCATTCTTCAAGAAGCAGGGAGTTTTTAGACATGACACCAAAAGCACAATCTATAAAATAAAATTTTGACAAATTTGACTTCATCAAAATTAAAAACTTTTGCTCTGAGAAAGATACTGCTAAGGAAATTAAAAGACAAGGTACAGAGTGGGAGAAAATATTTGCAAGCCACATGGTCAACAGAAGACTCATATATAAGACAAAGAATGCTCAAGACTGAACAGTAAAAAAAAAAAAACAGCTTCGGCACAGCAAAAGAAACTATCAACAGAGTAAACAGGCAACCTACAGAATGGGGAAAAGTATTCACAAACTATGCATCCAACAAAGGTCTAATATCCAGAATATATACAGAACTTAAACAATTCAACAAGCACAAAATGAATGACCCCATTAAAAATGGGCAAAGGACATGAACAGACACTTCTTAAAAGAAGACATACATGCGGCCAACAAATACATGAAAAAACGTGCAAATTCATTAATCATTACAGAAATGCAAATCAAAACCATAATGAGAATACCATCTCACACCAGTTAGAATGGCTAATGCTAAAAAAATAAAAAATAACAGATGTTGGCAAGGTTGTGGAGAAAAGGGAGCATTCATTCACTGTTGGTGGGATTGTAAATTAGTTCAGCCACTGTGGAAAAAAGTTTGGAGATTTCAAAGAACTTAGAACTACCATTTGACCCAGCCATCCCATTACTGGGTGTACACCCAAAGGAAAATAAATCATTGTACCAAAAAGACACATGTACTCCTATGTTCATTGCAGCACTATTCACAATAGCAAATACATGGCATCAACCTAGATGTCCATCAATGTGGTATGTATACACCATAGAATAAAATGCAGTCATATAAAAGAATAAAATCATGTCCCTTTCAGCAGCATAGATACAGCTGGAGGTCATTATCCTAAGTGAATTAATGCAGGAACAGAAAACCAAATACCACTTGTTCTCAGTTATAAGTGGGAGCTAAACATTGTGTATACATGGACATAAAGATGAGAACAACAGACACCAGGGCACTGGGGGCTACTAGGTAGGGGAGGCTGAGAGGTGGGGAAGGGTTGAAAACCTACCTATTGGAATTGGGCTCGCTACCTGGGTGACAGGATCATTCATATGCCAAATCTCAATAACACAGAATTTACCCACGTAGCAAACCTGCACCTGTACCCCTTGAACCTAAAATAAAAGTTGAGAAAAAGCAAAAACAAAATCCCAATTTTAAAAAATGGACAAAATACTCGAACAGATACTTCACCAAAGAGGATATAAAGATGGCAAATAAGCACATTAAAAAAAAAAGTTAACATCATTAGCTATTAGGGAAATGCAAATTAAGATCATGATGAGATACCCCTATTTGCATATTAGAATAGATAAATAAATACTAACAATCCCAAGTGCCAGCAAGGATGTGGAGCACCTGGCATTCTCATACATTGCCAGTGAGAATGCAAAATGCTATTGCTACTCTGGAAAAGTTTGCTAGTACTTATAAAGTTGAACATACAGTTACCATATGACCCAGAAATCCCATTCCCAGGTATTTACCCTAGAGAAATTAAAACTGGCTGTGTGTGGTGGCACATGCCCATAATCCCAGCTATTCGGGAGGCTGAAGCAGGAGAATTGCCTGAACCCAGGAGGCGGAGGTTGCAGTGAGCCAAGAAGATCGCACCACTGCACTCCAGCCTGCGCAAGAGAGTGAGACTCCACCAAAACAACAACAACAACAACAACAAAAACCCTTACATTCACACACACATGAATGCTTATAACAGCTCTATTCATGATCAACAAAAACTGGAAACAACTCAATTGTCCTTTAACAGGTGCATGGACATATACCATGGTATACCCATACAATGAAATAATACTCTGAAATAAACTACTGATACACAAAACAATTCAGAAGAATCTCAAAGGCATTACACTGTGTGGAAAGGCCAGTCTCAAAGATTACACACTGTATGATCCTATTCATGTGGTATTCTCAAAAAGACGAACAGGCGTGGCTGTGCGATGATGGCTTGCGCATGTCATCCCAGCACTTTGGGAGGCAGAGGCAGGCGAACTGCTTGAGTTCAGGAGCTCCAGACCAGCCTGGGCAACATGGCGAAACCTTACAAAAATTAGCTGGGTGTGGTGGTGCACACCTATAGTCCCAGCTACTCGGGAGGCTGAGGTGGGAGGATCACTTGAGTCCAGGAGGTTGAAGCTGCAGTGAGTGGAGGTTGCAGTGAGCCAAGATCATGCCACTGCACTCCAGCCTGAACTCTACAAAGTGAGAACCTGTCTCTAAAAAAACAAAACAAAGCAAAACAGAAAAACGACAGTAACAGAGAACAAATAGAGAATACCAGGGGTTAGGATTATCTGGGGTGGTGGAACTGTTTTGTATCCTGGTTGTGATGATGGTTATATAAATCTCCACTTTTGTTAAAATTCATAGAATTGTATACAGAAATCAATTTTAAAATAAACCTTGCTGTGTATTCACTTTATATTTACATGAGAGTTATGATTTTACTTGTATACAAATTATATTCTAACACTATAGATGGAATGCCTGTCTTTATTCACTTTCTGCATCTCACCCTAGGGGATGCTGGTGTGACCTGATGACCTGCACCCCACTTTTTACTCTGCACCAAACACCCCTAAACAGCTTGACACAAACTTGAACATTTTCAGTATCAAAGGAGGCAATCATCATTTTGTTAAAATACTTCTAGGCTGGTAAATAACGGCTTATCTATCATTTGTGCCTCGGCAAGGCTTACTTTCTCTACTTTCCACTGCTAGCTGAGAGCCCACATTGGGAGAACCGGCAGTGAGGCTGGACAGCCCTCTGGGAGGCAGTGGGGAGGATGTCCACAGCCACTCACTAGAGCAGCTTTGCAAGGAACTCAGGGAAATCTAGAAGGGGAAGATGCAGGGATCAGGGGAGTCACAGCCTTCTCACTTCACAGCTGTGCCAGGACGCAGCCTACCCTTTTCGAGTTTTGGTTTTAGCTCTTTTCCTTAATAATTACCAAGATGCAAGTCTAATAAATGATGACATTATAAATGCCTTTTTGGTTTTAAAGCACACAGGTTCTTGGCTGACGCACAGTCACACAGAGATAGATCAAGAGGCACCATCTATGGCCAAACATGACCTTGGGCAGAGGGTCTAAAAACGAATGAAATGAGAACATAAGTTTCCAGGACTTCCCACAGTTTGGTGACTCCAGTGTGGGTTGGGAGGCTGTCCTACAACCCCAGCCGGGACCACAGACCTGCTTCCCTGCCCAAGGACTTTAGCTCTTTTGCGTGATGAGAGAAGTCTCCAGCACAGGCCTGGGTGGGACTTTGAGTAGGTGAAGCTCCAACGAGGACAATGCTGTTTCTAATTCCCGACTCACGGTCAACGTGAGGGAGAAAATCTCTGATACACCTTCGGGAAAGGCAATCTTAGGAATGATTAAAAAGAATTTCCTGGAACTCCTGAACTGTAGTTTCTTATTGCTATAAATAGAAGCATTTCTTTTTAACTTCTTTCCCCTGAAGGCTGCCAGGTTATATTAATAAGGGCTTCAGTACTTATTAATGCTGCTAGTTCATTTCCATTTTTCCAGCAGAATTTTGTCAATTAACCAGTGATATGTAAATAAATGCTTCTGTTTATTATTAAAAATAATTGTTGCCTTATCTAAATATCTACATATCTACCACACTGTTCTCCGTGACATTAGCGTGTTTTCTGAGGGCAGATTTTCTTACACACCTTGTTCATTATAATAGGATTGGACAATATTAAGATTACACAGTAGCTTTGATTGCAGCTTTTATTTTGTTGCTTCTTGAGAACAAGGAACTTAAAACAACAACTGTGTCAGAGGGTCAAGAAATCAAGAAAATGGGGCTAGGCCAGACCAAGCAGGTGAAGCACCTGTTTTGTTTTGTTTTGTTTTATTTTGTTTTTTGACAGGAAGTCTCACTCTGTTGCTCAGGCTGGGATGCAGTAGTGCAATCTTGGTTCACTGTAACCTCTGTCTCCCAGCCTCAGGAGATTCTCCTGTTTCAGCCTCCCAGGTAGCTGGGATTACCAGCATTTGCCACCCCAACCAGCTAATTTTAGTATTTTTAGTAGAGATAGGGTTTTAGCATGTTGGCCAGGCTGATCTTGAACTCCTGACCTCAAGTGATCCACCCATCTCGGCCTCCCAAAGTGTTGGGATTACAGGCGTGAGCCACCATGCCTGGTCAATCACTTCTTATATACTCACGCGTATTGAGCATCTGTTACACTAGCAGTAAATTAGGGGGGGTTGGGAATTATCTATCTTTAAGTATTACTTGAAGCACAAGGTGGGAGGGAAGAATTGACTGAGGTCCAGATGAATTTTCTTTTTATTTTGAAGAAAAGAATAGAAAAATAATCCTGTCAACTGCTATTTGAGAATTACAAAGCTCTATATTAGTTATAACAAGTACTAAAAGTCTTATACTTTCTAATTAAATATTGTATTTGCTGCAGCCAAGTAGAGAGGTTAATCATATATCATTGAATGCACCCATCATACATTCTGATAAAATCTCTAAGCAAAAGTTAATATTTCCCAGAGAGATCATCTTAACCCCTTTCTCTTATTTGTAAAAATAATAATAATAATAAATTGGACATCATCACATACATAGTTAAGATTTTAGTAAATTGGAAACCAATGGTAGGAAGGTCAATTAGAAGTGCTGGAAGCACAGATAGGTTCACCTGTTTTCTAAAATTGCAAGATGGCATTGTAGGATTGGAGAGCTCAGTTCCAATAGTCAGTCCAATACTCAGTCACTGAATAGAGTGACTATTCAGAGTTATCTACAAAACAGAGGCAGGAGTGTTTCTCAAAGAGCGTGCTACTTGATGTAAGAATAAGGAATCATTTGGCATGAAGGAGAAAATCTCTGATACACCTTCGGGAAAGGCAATCTTAGGAATGATTAAAAAGAATTTTCTGGAACTCCTGAACTGTAGTTTCTTATTGCTATAAATAGAAGCATTTCTTTTTAACTTCTTTCCCCTGAAGGCTGCCAGGTTATATTAATAAGGGCTTCAGTACTTACATACATTTCATGCATATGGAAATAAACACTTGGAAGTTATAAAATTAACTCTGGTAAAATTAACTCTCAGAGCATTCGTTTTTGGTTAAAGACAGCAGAACTTTTACCTCTCCTACAGAAACTTTAGCAAAACTACCTCAGGAAACAGGGATTTACTGTGGGATCCAAAGCTCTAAGGTTATTTTTCTACATTCATAGGTGGATGAAAAGGAGAGCAGGTAAACATATAGAATATTTGGCTGGCTCTAAATCGCGTATTGACATTTTCAAAGTTTAATCCCTTGCTCCTTTTTGATACCATTGACCATTTAAATACATAATTATAGGACAAGGCTGGTGGGAGAAATACAGGTCATGAACCCAGCCCATTTGGGGTTTCAATTTAAGCAAGAAGATTTTGTTATGTGGAAAATAATCACAATATTAGGCAGCATTCAATAAATTCCACATGACTGATAAAGATATGAAAGTCTCCAGGAGTTCAATGTTGAAAGAAATGTATTCGGATCAGGTGTCCTAATCCACCCAATCTATTCCAAAAGGATGGGAACAAGGCATCGTTCAAAGTAGAGAGAGGATTTTTTCTGGGTAGTGTCTGATTGTGTGAGTGTGTGTATTTCTTTATTGTCTGTCTTCTCACTAGGATGTAAGTTCTATGAAGGCAAAGGCTTTTGTTTACTGCTGTATCTCCAGCACTGGAACAATTCCAGGCACATAGAAGGTGCTCAATAAGGATTTGTTGAATGAACAAATTGTAGAAAAGAAGGTGAGAAGGTGTTTACATGTGACTAGGAGATAATATCTGTTTCTGAAAGACTTTAATAGTCAAGATTTGAGGGAAGAAGCAAGCCACAACAGTTAAGTTACGAGTAAAAAGAGGGTAGTGGGAAATTATTTTAAAAACAAAAATGTTTTAGGAAATCATTATCCTGTAGATCAAGGTTGTCTGAGTAACAGAAGTGTTAAAGCATTTGCTGTAAATATCTAAAATGCTGTAGATATAAACAGTGTGGAAAGAGGATATGAAAAAGGAGACAGAAAAATAACTTTTAAATATGTATAATAAACTCGTTCAATCAAGTGAATGTTCATGAAAACGGGTCTGAATACGAAAGAATAGTGTAGATAGAACTTATCATACATTTCACAAACAGGTCTAGTGAATGCTGTTTTAATGTAATGTTTTAATGTAAATGTTGTTTACATTCAAGTGTCCTCTATAAGGAAAAGCTTTAGAAGAAATGTTAGATATGTTGGTTTCAGTGAAGACTAAGGAAGGAGGAGAGTGGATAACCAGAAAATGAATTAATCACATCTCCTATGAGTGTTTTGCCATGAAGGGGAGTATAACTAAAGCCTTCGAAACCAAAAGTAATATGGTGCCTGGTCACCCAGGAGACAGAGATTTGAGTTTACATGTTGCATGGTAATGATATTCATCAGGAAAAAGAAATCCATACTTTCCGAACACTTCACATGTAATTGATCTTACTTCTTTCCCATCTCTTCTATCCTCTCCCTTTCAAAAATGTAGCCACTCTATGCTTCTTGATGTCTCATTATTCTTTGTCACTATCGCTCAGTCTTTTTATTTATCTTTTTCCTTTATGACCTTCTGTTAAAATTTTTTTTAACTTTTATTTTAAGTTCAGGGGTATATGTGCAGGTTTGTTACATAGGCAAATTTGTGTCATGGTTTTTGTTTTTGTTTTTTTTGTACAGATTATCTCACCCCTCAGGTACTGGGCCTAGTACCCATTCATTATTTTTCCCAATCCTCTCCCTCCTGCCACCCTCCACCCTCCAGTAGGCCCCAGTGTGTGTTGTTCCCCTCTATGGGTCCATGTGCTCTTGTCATTTAGCTCCCACTTATAAGTGAGAACACACAATATTTGGTTTTCTGTTCCTGCATCCGTTTGCTAAGGATAATGGCCTCCAGCTCCATCCATGTCCCTGTAAAGAACATGATTTCATTCTTTTTTGTGGTTGCACAATATTCCATGGTGTATATATACCACGTTTTATTTATCCAGTCTATCATTGATGGGCATTTAGGTTGATCCCATGTCTTTGCTATTTTTAACATAGCAAAACATGTCTCACTCTTTTTAACATAAAATATTTTTAGTGGCTTACCAGATGAATGCAGTTAAAATATTTTATTCTATTTCTAGGAGTCCAAAGTTTTAATAGTCACAAGACAAGAAGGGTTGACCAAAAGATAGACAACAGGACAACAAGGCTATGGCTAATCTACCCCTCAGTGGACCAAAGGCTAAGAAGGGAAGAGAGAAGGGACACACATCGAGATCCAAGTGTGCTAGGCGATGGTCAGGCACTTTCCTCACACCATATCGCCTCTTACAGCAGCTCTTAGAGGCAGGGATCATCATTTTCATTTACAGTTCAGAAGACCAAGGCAGTTGTGTCTGAATCCAAAGTCTCTGAGTTAACCCTCATGCCAAAATCCTCTTAAATCCTAGGAGTGTATCAGGGTTTATCTTGAAATGGGGAGTGAGCTGCCAGAATGTGCGGAGAAGGAGGGAGAGTGAAGACAGTACAAAGAAGGAATAATTATTCTCATTAGTTTATATTTGTTCTCCCTGGGCATATGGTAAAGGAGTCAAACATCTGTTCCTTTCAACAAGCAGCATTCAATAATTAAAGTAATTTTTAATATTTAATCGATAAATCATTTTTTACTGCCCTTGATGAGCCTGATACTATTCTAGGCTCTATGGATATAAAGATTTAAAAAAAAGGCATGGTCCTGGATCTCAAACAGCTCATTGTTTAGTAAGAAAGAACATTAATCAACACAAATCAGTGCAGGCTATGGATGAGATGGAATCCATTCACAGAGGAGTTTCAGTTTCACGGGATGACTGATGGCTGTGTTCTGGAGATCTTATGTACAGCCTGGAGACATTATATTATATCCAATAATACTGTATTGTATACATGAAATTTACTAAGAGAGTAAATTTCAATGTTCTCACCACAGAACTACAAAAAACAAAAGGGAACTCTGTGAGGTGATGGAAGTGTTGATTAACTTAATCATGGTAAACATTTCACAGTGTGCACAGATATCAAAACATCATGTTTAAATGTACATAATAATTCATTTGTCAATTAAGCCTCAATAAAGTGAGAAAAAACTATAGCTAAATAAATAATTAAAAACCCAAATTCACAAAAAATGGGCACAAAGTAAATATTTACCCTGGTATGATCAGATAAGGCTTCACAAAAACAAAGCTGTAAGGAAAATAATGAATAGGAACTTGCCACAAAACAAGAAAGGCTATTCCAGGGTAGGCCATGCTTGGAGTTTGGGCTTCAGCTATGAGAGGGAACTTTGTTTTAGGCAGAGTCATATGATCTGACTTTCATTTAAAAAGGTGTGTAGTGGCTGGCCATGGTGGTTCACGCCTGTAATGCCAGCATTTTGGGAGGCCAAGGTGGGCGGATCACACGAGGCCAGGAGTTTGAGACAAGCATGGCCAACATGGTCTCTAATAAAACCCCATCTCTAATAAAAATTAAAAAAAAAAAAAGAGCTGGGCATGATGGATGGCACACACCTGTAATCCCAGCTACTCAGGAGGCTGAGGCATGAGAATTGTGTGAACCTGGGAGGCAGAAGTTGCAGTGAGCCAGGATCACACCACTGCACTTCACCCTGGTGACAGAGTGAGACTCTGTCTCAAAAAAAAAAAAAAAAAAAAAAAAAGGTGGGACCTTGCACCTCTGGGGGCACATGCATGGAGGATGGATTTATGTAGGGCTATGTGAAAGTGGGAGGATTTACAGTACAATAAGGAGGTTGCTGTGATTGACATACAACAAAAAGGCCTGAACTAGGGAAGTAAAAGTGAAAACGAAAGGAAGAAATAGATGTAGGAGAGTTAAGACATAGAGTGGATAGGACTGTCTTGGTCATTCCATATTGGGGATAAATGAGAAGGACTTCAAGATGATTCCTAGGCATGGGTGATTGTATGGGAATATGGTTAACATGAACAAGCATAGGGAAGAGACGGGGAGGGAGCTTGGGAGCTGCGGTGAACAATGAGGTCAGGTTGGAACATATTGAACTTAAGGTGCCTTCAGAGTGAAAAGGCAGAGGACTCCACCAGGCAACTGGACACACAGGTCTGGACTCAAGAGAAGGGTCTCAGCTTTGGAATGGGAGCTAAAACTATGGAGAGTAGGAATAGGAGAACTCTGATATTTACGGTATTGCAAAGGATGAAAAGATAGCACCAAGGGCCAACAAAGAAGGGATTTATCCATAGAACAAAGTGACATGGATCTAATGAGATCAAGATGTGAGTGCTTCACAGTGTTATGGAAAATGTCAGTGTCAAATATCACAATAAAGCAAACTATAGCTGTGTGAAGATTAGCAGCTTGATATTTGCAAGTACACAAAGTGAGTTCCCACCCAGAAGGATTGCCCAAAAGGTTTAGGATTAAGAACCAGATTGAGATGTAAGAAAAATAAGACAATTTTAAAAAGCCAAGAAAAGCAGAAGAACTAAAGATGAAAGCTGATGTGTTCACCCGTCTGGGTGAGGACCAGAGGGAAAGGTACACTTTGATTGAGGGACTACATGTACAACAGGGTCCTGTGGCTGCTCATCAGTCAAGTGGCCTGTCCCTAGCAAGGCAGCAGAAGGCTGAGTCTTTCCCAGGGCCATAACTGGGTAGACTAAAGGGGAACACTTGTTTCAGAGGCAGCCAACGTTCCGGATGGCCTGTGAAAATGAGATTGAGTCTCCTGAAAATGCACAAAGAGACAGAGAGAGATTGTACTTGATTGCTGCCAGGCTTTTGAACTGGAAGGCTGTTTTGGAACTGGGGCCAGATTTGGTCCCTTAGCAAACCACGCCACATGCAAGCTACAGTTAGAGGTGAGGCCGTTAAAAAAAAGCAAGCAAGGAAGCAAGTGCAAGTAAGTTACCATGCAGGTGGAGGGAGAAAGAGAGGAAGAGAGATGGGCGGGCCCTGCAGTTGTCACCTGTCCCATTGAGGACCCTCTGCATCCCTGCACTGAATTCCTTTATATCCTTGTACAGTTGGAGTGGGTTTTGGCTCCTTGCAACTGCTTATTACAACAATAATAATAGCAACAGGAGCTGACATTTGTTGACTGTTTACCATGTGCCAGGCACTGCGCTAAGCATTTCACACGTAGTGACTTACTTGAGGCTTACAACAGCACTATGAAAAACAGTTCTATTTTTATTTCAGTTTTATGGATGAGGAAACAGAGATAAAGAGAAGGTAACCTATTTGCTCCAGATGCATTGTTTACAAGTGTGGAACTTGTCAGAAATAATCTTTTCCTGCCAAAGTTTGGATTTCTGTTCTTTTGAATAAATGTGAATGCCTGTGAGTGCCAGTCAGGCACTGCACTAAATACAGGGGATGAAAAGAAATTGTTCAAATAAGAACATGTCCTTGTTCTTGAGGAGCTTTTAGTCCATTGGAGAGAAGCTCAGAGAGGCCAAAGGGTAGGGCAGAGCAAAACAAAGAAAAGAGAAGGACCAGGAATGGAAAGGAAAGGAAAGGAAAGGAAAGGGAAGGAGAGAGGAGGGAAGGGAAGGAGAGAGGAGAAAAGGGAAAGAGAGAAGAGGGAAGGGAATAACAGGGAAGGGAAGGGAAGGAGGGGGAGGTAAAGGAAAGAGGGGGTAGGGAAGGGAAGGAAAGGAAAGGAGAGGAGAGGGAAGGGAAAGAGAGGGGAGGGAAGGGAAAGAGAGGGGAGGGAAGGAAAGAGGGGAGGGAAGGAAAGAGAGGGGAGGGAAGGGCAGGAGTGGGGAGGGAAAGGGAAGGAAAGAGGAGGGAAAGGAAGGAGGAGGGAGGGAAAGGAAGGAGAAGAGAAGAAAGGAAAGGAGAGGGAAGAGGGTAGTCAGGGAATGGGAAGTAAGGGGAGAGAAGGGAAGGGAAGGGAAAGAGAGGGGAGGGAAGAGAAGGGAAGAGAAGAGAAGAACAGGGAAAGGAAGGGAGAGAGGAGGGAAGGGAAGAACAGGGAAGGGAAGGAGAGGGGAGGGTGAGAAAGGAGGGGGAGGGGAGGGAAGGGAAGGGGTGGGAAGGAAAAGCGAGGAGAGGAGAGAGAAGGGAAAGGGGAGGGAAGGGAAGTAAAGGGAAGGGAAAGTGAAGGATAGGGGAGAGAAAGGAAGGAGGGGGGAGGGAAAGGAAGGAGAGGAGAGGAAAGGGAAGGAGAGAGAAGAAGGTAGGTCAGGGAATGGGAAGGAAGGGGAGAAAGAAGAGAGAAGGGAAGGGAAGGGAAAGAGACGGGAGGGAAGGGAAGGGAAGAGAAGAGAAGAACAGGTAAGGGGAGGGAGGGGAAGGACAAAGAAGCAGAGGGAAGAGAAGGAGAGGGAAGCTGGAGGGAAGGGAAGAGAAGGGAAGGGAAGGAAGGGAAGGACAGGGAAGGGGAGGAGAGAGCAAGCAGAAGCTATGGGACTGGAACCACAGGAGCAGATGAGAAGCAGTGATGAGAATATTGAGCAGCAGAGACTGTAACAACAGAGAAGAAAGTCAGAGCAGAAGATAAAGCAGTCTAAGGAGGAGGCAAACCACTGCCTACGCCTTGGGAGACCTGGGGCCCAGCCTCCTTGGAAAGCAGGGGTCTGGTATCCGCTCTCCACAGCCTCCAATGCCACCATGGCCCTTACAGGTTTAAGTCTACCATAACTCAATACAGTTTTTCAAAGAATCCAGGAAAGTTCTCACAGGAGAAGTATGTTTTAAAAATATGTAAACATGTAGGGCCAAGCAGGGTGGCTCATGCCTGTAATCCCAGCACTTTGGGAGGCCAAGGCAGACAGATCACGAGGTCAGCAGTTCGAGACCAGCCTGGCCAACAGGGTGAAACCCCATCTCTAGTAAAAATACAAAAATTAGCTAAGCATGGTGGCTCACACCTGTAATCCTAGCTACTCAGGAGGCTGAGGCAGGAGAATTGCTTGAACCCGGGAGGCAGAGGTTGCAGTTAGCCAAGATAGGAGATGGTGCCACTGCACTCCAGCCTGGGCGACAGAGGAAGACTCCGCCTCAGAAAAAAAAAAAAAAATGCACAGACCTTAAAAGGATATTACAATTGTCCCAACCAAGTAAGAGCGTTGCCCTATTTGCCTCTCCTCCTCCTCGTTCCTTTTCCCATGGAGGGTCAGAGACAGTGAGGGAGGCGGGGAGGGCTGTGGAAGCAAAAGTGGGGCAGGAGGAGAGAGGGCAGGACCACACACCTGGGTGTGGGGTTCCCCACCTGCAAAAGGCAGCAGCGGGAGGCAGAAACCCTCACACCAAGTTGGTTACCCAGGGTTGGGCTTTCAAAGGGCTGTCTGAAGACTGCTGTCCCTGTTGTCATGTTTTAATTAAAGCGACTGTAGGACTCTGTTGTTCCTACAAGTGATCCAAGTGACCCGAGTTTTTGGCCAGAGACAGAAGACAATTCTCTCCAGGTAAGTTTTAAAGAGATGGTAAGAGACAAAATCAAGTTCCTTTTAATTTCATCTCATGAGTCTTGCCTGGTTCAACACAGTGATGTTAGAAGAAAGCTTCCTATTGAAGAGCCACCCCTCCCTTCCACCAGTCTCGCTGGGTAATGAGGAACTCAGGACACTTTCTTACCTCCATCCTTTTTCTTTGGTGGCGCTTTTGCTGAGAACAGTATTTCGTCCAGAAGCTGGCTCCGATTTGTCTTCTATGGGAGATCCAAATCCAGCACTAAAATGATAACTATTTTTTCTTGTCATTTGAAAAAAAACCACAACCAATTTCAATCATATGGAAAATAACAATACATTACATTTGCATTTAGAGCTTACAAGGCATTTTACTTCATTATACAATTTTTATTTCATTATATGATTTGATTCCTTTCCCCATCATGAAGCCAGGGACCCGGCATTATTTCATCCACAGCTAAGGAAAGGAAACCCACACAGAAACTAAGTCATGTGGCCCAAATCACTGCAGGTCTACAGGGCGAAATCAAATGTGAAACCAGATTTCCTGGCTCCCATTCCAGAGATATTTCCCATAGCAATGTAAAAGGCAATTGTGCAACTGTATTGCCATAAGAAGAATAAAAACCAAGTCGCCCAAATCTAAAATCTAAAACATTTTTTCACACTCAAATTAAAGGGAAAGTTATTTGCATATAGATAAAACATCATTTTCTTACTTGGTCTTTTCTTTACTTGATCTTCTTAAGGAAGATGAAGAAGAAATACTTCGTCCATAACCAACATCTGATTTATCTTCCATAGATGAAGGTGGAGAACTAAAAGTTTACACATTTAAAATTATATAGAGATTAAAATAATCTATTTGTCAATAGATTATGGTTTTAGTCCACAAAACAGATTTTTTTCCAAAAGTCATAACTGGAGCTGACTTTTTTTCTTTCTTTTTTTTTTTGAGACAGAGTCTTGCTCTGTCGCCCAGGCTGGAGTGCAGTGGCGCGATATCGCTCACTGCAAGCTCTGCCTCCTGGGTTCACGCCATTCTCCTACCTCAGCCTCCCAAGTAGCTGGGACTACAGGCGCCTGCCACCATGCCTGGCTAATTTTTTGTATTTTTACTAGAGATGGGGTTTCACCGTGTTAGCCAAGATGGTCTCGATCTCCTGACCTCATGATCCACCCACCTCAGCCTCCCAAAGTGCTGGGATTACAGGCGTGAGCCACCGAGCACGGCCTGGAGCTGACTTTTAACAGTGACATACTATTTTTGAAGTATAAAGGAGAAGTTATTTTTTCTTTGTTTGTTCTTTGAGACAGGATCTCACTCTGTCGCCCAGGCTGGGGTGCAGTGGTGCGATTATGGCTCACTGCAGCCTTGACCTCCAGAGCTCAAGCGACCCTTCCATCTCAGTCCCCCAAGTGGCTGGGACTACAGGCATGCGCCACCATACCCGGCTAATTTTTGTATTTTTTGTATAGCTGGGGTTTCACTGTGTTGTCCAAGCTGGTCTCAAGCTCCTGAGCTCAAAAGATCTGCCTGTATCAACCTCACAAAGTGTTGGGATTATAGGTGTGAGCCACTGCAAAAAGACTATTATAAAGCCTCTCATAAGCTAGAACAGAAATTATTTGTATAAAATGTATCACATAAATACTATATGGATATATAGATATACATGATCTCGCTCTCTCTCTCTTTTTTTTTTTTTTTTTTTTGAGATGGAATCTTGCTCTGCTGCCAGCCTAGAGAGTAGTAGTGCAATCTCAGCTCACTGCAACCTCTGCCTCCCGGGTTCAAGCGATTCTCCTGCCTCAGCCTCCTGAGTAGCTGGGATTACAGGTGTGTGCCACCACACCCAACTAATTTTTGTATTTTTTAGTAGAGACAGGGTTTCACCATGTTGGCCTTGATCTTCTGACCTTGTGATCTGCCTGCCTCCGCCTCCCAAAGTGCTGGGATTACAGGCATAAGCCACCGTGCCCGGCCATGATCATTTTAAAGAAAACCATGGAAGCTTTAATTTTTAGCTCTACCATTTACTTCTTATTTCAGAAGAAAAATGTTGGGTGGTAACTGTACTCTAGCACATAGTCCTGGAGAACTGTAAACAGGATTCATCTCAGTTTGCTGCTATTTACACTTTCTTCAATGACTCCATGGTAAGAGGCCTTGACTTCAGGAACACACTTGAAACTGACTGGCAGTATGGAGTCAAAGAGAGAGCAGAGAGCACATTGATTTGCAGTGGTGGCTATTTCATGGTTATTCCATGTCAGGCTATGAGTTTACGAGCCGGTGTTTGTTTTCATGGAGGTGCTAGATACAGGAGAAAAGAGTCTGGGAATCTTCGCATATTCACATGTTGATGGAGAAACAACAACAACAAGCAATATGTGCTTCCCTGCTTCCCCTCTCCCTGCAAAGACTCACACATCAGATTTACTGTTGATTAAGAGTACAGCCCGTAGGTCACTTGGTTCTTGTAAGCAGAGCTCCTTCAAAGGCAACAGTTTGGTGCCAGGATTTATCTGTAAGATAATTTAAGGACCAAAAAGTAGTATCTGCATGGGTCATATTTTTGAAAATGAAAAGAGACAGAATATGTTCTCAGCTGTTTGTGCTGTCTCATTTCACACACACATACACACACATGTACAATATACATACATAAAATTAGAAATAGGAACCTGAAGCTTGTGGATGTTCTTGCCTTTGGGCAGGACAGATCCAGTTCCTTATCATCTTGATTGCTTTACACTCAGCTGCTTCATCCCATCATTATCATCTTGGCCCCTGGAAGTATTTGGATTGGCAAATCCATCTATATACCTAAGGGAGAACTGACTGCCTGCAAAAGTAATTGAATACTGGAACAGATGACTAAAAGTGTTGAGTGTATCTAAAAGTAGGCTAGACAAAGCCCTGTGCAGGCAGTTTCACCAGCTTGGAGGAAGAGGGCTAGACTAGATCACTTTTGAGATCTTTTTCCAATTAAGTTATAGTTGAATCCCTTTCTCATCCAAGATACGTTTCATGGTCCTTTGGAAAGAAGGCAAAAGTGAGCCTTTTAAAATAAGACCAATCCTGTCATTCTTCTGCCCAGGACCTGCCATGGATCCTGTTCCATTCAGAGTAAAGGCCACATCCTTCCAATGTTCTCCAGGACTCACATGACCTGGCCTTCGTTAGCTCTCTGGTCTCCGGTCTGCTCTCTTCCCACTTTGCTAGCCCAGCTCTAGCTGCACCGGCCTTCCTGCTGTGCCTAGCACATGCCAAGCATATATTCACCACATGGCACTCTGCCTAGAAAATAACCCCAGATTTGCCCAGGACTTCCCCAGCCCAAGATTTGCCCGGGACTAAGGCCCTCACCTCCTTCAAGTTTTGGCTTGGAAATGATCACCCCCTCAGTGAGACCCACCTGACCACAACTTCTAAAATTGCAACTGCCCACCACCTCAGGGATCCCCAGCATTTCAGAGCCCCTCATCCTGCCTCTGCCTGCTCTCTTCTCCCTCTATGGCGCCTCTCATTTCTCTCTCTCTCTCTCTCTTTTTTTTTTTTTTTTTTTTCCTTTTATTGAGATGGAGTCTCACTGTGTTGCCCAGACTGGAGTGCAATTGTGCCATCTCAGCTCACTGCAACCTCTGCCTCCAGGGTTCAAGTGATTCTCCTGCCTCAGCCTCTTGAGTAGTTGGGATTACAGGCATGCGCCACCATGGCCGGCTAATTTTTGTATTTTTAGTAGAGACGGGGTCTCATCGTGTTAGCCAGGATGGTCTCTATCTCCTGATCTCATGATCTGCCCGCCTCTGCCTCCCAAAGTGCCGGGATTACAGGCGTGAGTCACCACATTCGGCCCCACGTTGGTTTTCTTAAAGCTGCTTTGTTCTGATGCTGCAACATTCTTTTAAAATTATTATCATTGAAGGAGATGGGCTTCCTGGGAGCGATTTCTTAGTGGTTTATGTGTGTTACAGGGTACGGCGGTAATGGCAGGAGGTGGGGGAGGCAGAAGGGAGAGTAAGAGTCAAGTTTTAGGGAAGCTGTTTTGAATTATTCAAATTTTCTCTAGTTCTCCACTACCACGATTGAGTGCTTCCTGCAACCGGGGCTCAGTGATGTGACTTATGGCCCTGTCTCCTCTGCTTCTTGGAACCAAATTGGTCCAAGAAGGCTTCTGCTGTCAGCCTCACTCCCCGTGTCCTGAGTTCTTGCACCTGCCTGGCAAACCACACTTACAGCTTTTGCACTTCTGAGTTTTCCCGTGACCTCAGGAAGTATACAGGGTTAGTGGTGCTTGCTTTCTGAGCTCTGCCATCTCTAGCTCCCTTGTTCCTCTCTGTGATATATTTTTTTCCTTTTCCTTTTTCTTCCTGCATAGCTTCTGCTTGATCTTGGGAGCTTTTGGCAACCCTTAACATTTTTTGAAGTCTGCAGATCATATCTGCTTCCTAGTTTTGCTTAAAATGGGATTTGTGGGTTTTTAACATTTTCCCCATTCTCCTCATTGCTTTTGGTTTCCAGAAGAAGTAGAAAATACTGACTAAACCAATCATGTAAAAAGGGTCCTCAATATTTTAATTTCTGGCTTCTCACTTCTCTCAACATTCATGTAATAGAAATAATAGAACCCCCAAATTTTGAGTGCTACTTTTTTAAAAAAAAGACAGGTTGGAGGGCAGTGGTGTGATCATAGCTCACTGCATCCTCAAACTCTGGGCTCAAGTCATCCTCCTAACTCCTCCTGAGTAGGTCAGACTACAGATACATGCCACCATACCCAGTTAATGTTTTAAAGTTTTTTATAGAGACAGGGTCTCACTATGTTCCCCAGGCTGATCTCGAACTCCTGCCTCAAGTGATTCTCCTCCCTCAGACTCCCAAAGTTCTGGGATTACAGGCATGAGCCATGTCACCTGCTCCTTCTTTTGTACTTTTTTTTTTTGACAGGGTCTTGCTATGCTGCCTGGGCTGGAGTGCAATGTCTATTCACAGGCACAACCATAGTGCACTGTAGCCTCAAACTCCTGGGCTCTTGGTCTCAAGTAATCCTCCTGCTTCAGCCCCCTGAATAGCTGGGGCTACAGGTATGCATCACCATGCCCACCCAGCTCTTCTTTTGTGTCTTATCTGAAACTTGAGACTGCCACTAGCAAGCTGATTTAATTACAAGTAAGCAGATTCTAGTTAAAACTGAACAAAAAAATGCAAAATCTTATAACTAAAGTTAAGAATAAAGTGCTGATTTTCAAGTTTCTGCCTGTAAAAATATATAAATTACATTAGGTGATTATGAAATTGCAGTGTAATGCCATCAGGATTAAAGACAAATTATTATTGTACATACTAAACTGCAAATAAGTGCTGTCACTTACCCGACCATAATCATAGAATCCATCGTTAATTATGTTACTTGATGACAAATAGCCAGTCTGGCTGTATTTCAGGGAAAGATTGTTGTTGAGCAACTTATTATAAGCTGCCTCACTGAATTTATTTTTCCGAGTTCCTGATAGGTTAACTTCTTCAAGGATATCTAAAGCCCTGTCAATAAAAGCAAAAAGCATTACTCGCTTTATACAAGCCATCGAATACTGAGTCTCCATTTATGTACTGACTTCAGACCCTGAAGGAAGAATGGAGATGGAGCTTAAAGCCTCCCCCACCCTCTTAGTTAAAGTAATACTGACAGAATTATAAAGACAAATCTGCCCTTCTTAAGGATACATATGCCAAGTAGTAACTCATGTTCAAACAGGTGAAAAGGACGCTTTTGGGGGAAAAAGTTCTTTGTTCATCTAAAAGCAAAATTAGTATTGGACCTCAACTTTTTCATCTAACTGGACAATATATGCAAAGAATCCAAATGTTTAGAAATTAATAAATAAAACCTATCTATAGAAACTTAAAACCTGGGGCTGGATGTAATGGCTCATGCCTGTAATCCCAGCACTTTGGGAGGCTGAGGTGGGCTGATCACTTGAGGTCATGAGCGAGACCAGCCTGGCTAACATGGCAAAACCTCATCTCTATTAAAAATACAAAAAAGTAATCCCAGCTACTCGGGAGGCTGAGACAGCAGAATTGTGAAACAGGAGGCAGAGGTTGCAGTGAGCTGAGATTGCACCATTGCACTTTAGCCTGGGCAACAGAGCAAGACTCTGCCAAAAAAAAGAAAGAAAAAAAGGAAGAAAAGAAAAAAGAAAGAAAGAGGAAGGAAGGAAAGAAGGAAGGAAGGAAGGAAGGAAGGAAGGAAGGAAGGAAGGAAGGAAGGAAGGAAGGAAGGCGAAAGAAAGAGAGAGAGAGAAAGAAAGAAAGAAACGAAATTTAAAACCCTGTTCGCTGATGTGTTAAAGGCAACAAATTCATCTGCTTTTGGTCAACAGAACTGATTGGTGAGGGTGGTGAAATGTGGACTTCTGGTGAAAGTTTGAGATGGGTGGGAAAGAAATAGAGGTGGTAGACACAGCTTGCCCATTTAATTTTAGCCTTGAAAGTTGGGAGACAAATAGAATTTGTTTGGCAGTAGCAGAAGAAAGTAAAAGAGAAGCATTCATCAAGATAAAGGGGTTAGAAAAAAATATTGAAGGTGTTTTTTTCAAGGGCAGTGAGGGAGCGTTCAGATGCAATGAATGGGGACCCCTCTGCCTTCCAAGCCAAGGCATGCCCTGGGGACATGCAGAGCTTCTGTGGACTGAGAGAGCAGCGGAGACTTGGCTTGGAATTCTTTGGACCTGAAGAGTGTGCCTCTCCATCTTCTGCTCTTCATCTGAGCCAGAAACTTGAGATGGCACCCACTCACCCGAGCCTGCATAATTCATTGGCCGTCAGCTCGTCACCAGCACAGACCATCACTGCCCAACTGGCGTGCTTCCTCACTTCATCATTCTTGGAGCGTAGCAGCTCTACCAGGGGCTCCAACCCACCAGAATTTCTTAACTAAAAGCAGAAACCAAAATGTTACACATTGAGAGTGTAGAATGTAAACTATTTGTGCTTCTGAAAAAATCTCATTATTTGATTGCTAAAAGTTTTAACTATGTAAAATGCTTTAGAATGTGTCTATCTTTATGTTTATTAAATTCAGTGGGGAAAAATCTATTGCAAACCCTTACACGCAGGAGCCGAGTTTTTGGGCCCCAGGAAAGTATCCCAGGGAGGTCATCCTGATTTTACGTGGGACGGGGACTGCAGCAGGAGTCTATCCTCTCACTGCCCACACGTGGGATGCCCGATGCTTATTCACTCTGCTCCTGAACACTGACTGTTCATTTGGCTCTGTGATAGACAGAATAAGGGGCCCCCAAAGATGTCCTCATCCCTGGAAGGGACTCTGCAGAGATGATTAAGGGTCTTGAGATGGAGAGATTATACTGGATTAGCCAGGAGGGTTCAGTGTAATCACAAGGATCTTTACAAGGGGGGACAGAAGGTGCTGGAAGCAGAAAAAAGAGACATGATGGAAGCAGAGGTTGCAGTGATGCACTTTGAAGATCCAAGGAGGGTCACAAGCCAAGCAACGTGAGAAGCCCCTGGAAGCTGAAAGGGCAAGGACATCAGACACAACTTCAGACTTCTGACCTCCCCAACCATATGATATTGGATTTGCATGGCTCTAAGCCACTAAGTGGTGGTCATTTGTTACAGTGGCAATAGGAAGTTAACACAGTCCCTAAGGTTGAGGCCGGATGAACCGATGCCAGCCAGGACCCCCCACGTCACTGTGCATGGCCACTAAGTCAGCACCACAGCCAAAGCAACACTCAAGCAATTCTCCAGGGAAAGACCCATCTTTGCTATCCATACAGTGTCTTCTCTTCATTTCTTAAAGGACTGAAGAGGAGAAGAAAAAGAAAAGAATTGGATAGAACTCCATTAATTACATTATTAAAAGACATCACTCACGTATAAAATTATTCCAATCAGAAAAAAAAAAAGATTGGGCAGAGTTCTTGTCTCATGTCTAAAATGTAATGCTGCATTATCTATGCACCTGGAGGATAAAAAGAATGCTCTTATTCTACCAGCTTGAATGTGTAGTATCCTAAGGCAAGATCCCCGTGGAATCTGTTCCACTTTCAGTCACTCTCATCGCAAACACGGGGGCCCTGGTGGGGCTTACGTGTTATCACACATGACTTGGACAGCTTAGAAAGTTCACTTGAAGCATCCTTATGCTTAGCAAGCATAAGGTATAATATGAGATAGTAATCTAACACCACATGTCTTTTAGACACATATTTAATTTATTCATTAATTCCTCCATTTATATGTTCACTAATTCATTTAACAACTGTTCATTCAGCATATATTATGTGCCAGGTATATATTAATGACATGAACACAGGGAGTCTCAGTTCCCTTCCCTAAAGTCTCAAGGAGCTTGTAGTCGTTTACACAGAACCATAACATTCAAAAAAGGAAGACAAAAGTTGCAATGGGAGCATAGAGAAAGATGCACCCTAGTTTGAAAACTGAAGAAAGGCCTCCTAGGGGACAGGAGGGTAGAGCTGGATTTTGAAGGAGAAATAGGAATTTATCAGGTGGGGGAAAAGGGAGAAAGCAGAGAAATCAAGCAGGTATAGCTGTGAGAGCAGAGCATTCTGACATAATTACAAGCAGTGTGGCATTTTTGGAGTGAAGAGTTCCACCTGGACGGAGTTGGAGCTTACACCTTTAGGTAGGCAGGTGCAGGTCACGAGGGGCCCTGCAGATGGCACTGAGCAGCTTAACGTTCCCATTGAGGATGTGCAATGCTGTGACCAGGGTCACAGGTTAGAAAGATCAGCCTGGAGCCAGTAAGGGGAATAGGAGGGGAGGGAAAAAAGTAAAGGGTCTCCCGCATATTCCAGGAACTAGGTGGGTGCCCCTGCAGGCTGCATGGAGGTATAAACAGGACCCTTGTCACTGTGCTCCTGATACGCAGCAGAGCACCTGGCATGCAGTAGTTGGTAAATACATATCTGGTGCCTACCACTACCTGAGTGGGTGATCACAAATGAAGTGAGTCAATGGGAACAAACAAGGGAGACAGAATAGAGATCAAAGAGACAGAAGAAAAAGATTAGGCAGTTGTTTGAGCAGACAGCATAGTGTGAAGCATGGGCTCTAGACCCAGATGTGTTCTCATATCCCTGACTCGCCTCTTACCAACTCTGCTTTGAGCGTATTTCTTTACGCCTCATTTTCCTTATCTGTAATATGGGGATTACAAACATACCTATCTCAAATGAGGCTTAAATGCATGTAAAGTGCTTAGCACTGGCACATAGCAGATGCCCAATAAACGTTGGTTTTGTTATTTTTATGGGACAGAGAAGAACAAAGTCCCAGGCTGTTCAAATGAGTGCCATGGTGACATGAAAATGTGAGAAAATTGAGAAAAATAAAAAGATGTTTGTTGATTTAAGTTCAGTTGTATTTTTATTCTTTAAGGAGGCAGAGTCTTTTTGTAGAGATGTGGATCTCCCTATGTTGCCAAGGCTGGCCTCGAACTCCTGGCCTCAAGCAATCCACCTTCCTCGGCCTCCCAAAGTGCTGGGATAACAAGCGTGAGCCACCGCACTTGGCCTAAATAAAGTTTTTCTGAAGATTTAATAGGATCACCATAAACTATCAAGGACATTTTTATATAATAGATTTTCAGATAAATGCAGTTGTATGTTTTAAAATAAGAAATATAAGAGAAACACAAGAGTACATATAACCCACATGTATAATTTAAAGAGTCCTAGTAAAAAGCACACCTGTTTGTCTACTATTCAGCTTAAGAGGTGACCATTTCAATGACACTGAAATTCTACCCGATTACATGCCCCCCTTTCTCCCTACAGAAGCAACCACTTTCTTAAATTTCTGATTCAGCATTCCCTCAATTTTCTTTATAGTTTTAACTTATATGTATGCATGCCAAAACAGCATAGTGCTTAGCTTTGCATCCTTTTGAATGTTACATAAATGGAATCATAAGTATGTATTTTTCTACAATTTGTTTTTGCTTGGCATAATGCTTGTGAACTCATCTCTGTTGACATGTGGGGCTGTAGCTCATTGGTTTTCACTGACATGAGATTCTGTTTTATGGCTACAGCACAATGCATTATCCATTTTCTTAACAATTGGACAATCGGTGTGTTTTCAGTTGTTTAGATATTTTAAACAATGCTTGCTGGTACACAGAGGCAACAGATTCTCTTAGGTTTATACTTAGAAACAGAATTGCTGGGTTTACAAGGCATGGTCACCTTCTTTGCTAATAAACCAAACAAGAAAAGACAATGCCAATTTGTTTTCCACTGTTTTACTAGTTTTGAAGGACTTAAATGATAGGTAGGTTCAATCACTTAAAAATGTTTCAAATGAATCCACCACTAGGTACTAACCAGAAAAATGAGAGAACACATGTTATTAAAATCCTCACCTCTGTCCGGGCCTCAACGTCACACGCAGTTGCGGCGACAGCGAGAGCAGCTTTGCTCTGCACGACTGTGTTTGCAGAACGCAGTGGGCTGATGATGGCATGCATGATGTCGTGATTCTGTATGTTCAGGCGCAGGGGCTCCTGCATGGCCATGTTCATTAATACCGTAGCAGCGTTGGCAATGGCTCCATCTCGTTTACTAGACAGGACGTTTATTAATGGATCAATACCATCAGCTTCAGCAGCAGCGCTGAGTAAATGAAGGAGAAATGAATGTGATTCATCTGAATTCAAAAAATTATCTTTGGAGCATGCAACTGAGCTGCTAAAACAAATGAGTACAGAAATACAATTTTAGAAATAAATTAATTTGCCATGCAGTGAACCCAGAATCGAGCGCTAGTGATTTAAACGGAGTCTGGAAAATTTTGAGCTATGAATGAATTTAAATAATTCTTTTCTACTTGTACAGCTTTTGGTTATAGAAAATATATCATTACTACTTTTAGAAACCTCAGAAATAGATGACTACTACTTCTTTAAAAAATGGTACAACCATTATTATTATTTTTATTTACTTATAAGACCAGGAAATTCTATTTAAAGAAACCCTTATATGATTCCACACACGAACCATAAAATTCTTAGAAAGTTTTCTTGAAGATAACATTTTCCTACCAATTAAGGAAACAAAAGCCTTACAAAGTAGGAATGAATGAGCATGGGAACTCCTGATTTAAGTTAAAATTCATTAGCCTGTCTTCCTCTTCTTCAAATCAGGTTGTTAACTGTAGGCAAAGGTTAACAGAACCAGCAAATCATTCTGCATGAGAATACTGCTTTTACAAATTAAACATTAAAGATCAAAGTCATGATATGGATATAAATAGATAATTTTAGTAATGTAGGCATATTCCGTTATTAAATTTCCTGTCTCTAATATAAAAAGACTACAGTTACTATTAATATGCTAACATTTTTTCACAATTAGGTAACCTGTATCTTCTTTTAAGAGCACAGAATAGCCCTTGTTTTTGAGCGCCCGGTTTTCCCAGGCAGTCTCCCTTACCAAGTTCTAGCCAGTCCCTACCCTGCTTAGCTTCCAAGATCAAGCCAGGGTCGAAGGGCTCCAGGCACCAGCTGTCCTGGTTTTTAAATCAGTTTAAAGCTCATAGGTAGTAAAAATAAAAATGAGAGCATTTTAATGAGTGGGAGATAATTTAGTTATGTTCTTCAATGTTTGGAAGTGCTATAAATAGGAGATGTTCCAAGCAATAAGATAAAGAGAGCATCCTGGTTTTAAAGGGAGACCCAAAATTCTGTTTTCAAAATCCATTTAAATCATCATAGTAATAGAAGTCAAGACAGTAAAAATACTTGAGATGTCAATAATATGAACATCTCTTTCACGTTTTTGACCCTTTTTTTCATTTAGGATTATATAAGAATAACCAAAATTTAAAAAAAACAATTGAAGCTATATGATTCAGCCCATCACCCTGTATTGTGATGAATTAAATTTAATTTGGTACTGTCACCTCAATTTGCTTATTGTGAAGGAGGACTCACAACTTCAAGAAAAGAAGTTATGACAATCGTCCATCAGAGAGGAGGTAAATGAAATCTCCATAAAAAGACTGGTAGCCGTAGGTGTAAGGAGGCTGTGGCTGTGGCACCAGCTCTGAAAGAAACTGAACCACAGTGACTGGGCAGGAATGTAATGAAGAGGGACAGCAGCTCTGGAGAATGAAGGGCTCAGTTGGTGTCACCCTCGCAGGACCACCTCCCAGCCTGGCTTATATAAACCAGTCCATCAAACACACCACATCCCACAAAGGCAAAAGCAGAGCCTCGCTTCATTTCTACTCATTCTCCAGTCCTTGTACATTTAACCCTTCTTTGGTATCTCCCTTTCCTTCTCTAGGATGACGTCCCTTAAAATTAAAATTTGGTTAGATGACATGGAACCAAAATTTACCTCTACAAAAATATCCAAAGGCCTTGCATCACTCACTATAATAGCCCAGGGGTCAGCATTTAATTTCCTTTCCTAGGGGATAAAATAAGCATTCTTAAGATAATTTCACTTTTCATCTTCTCTCCTATTATTAATTGGCATGGTGTTCATTAGCTTTTATGAAAGAGGGAAAAGTTGGAGGTTCTAATATATTAGTTTATCAGAAACATCTCATATTTTACAATGGAAATATTGAATACTTTTACAACTGCCAGCAAAATGTTAAATTATACATATTTTCTAATTAATAATATATACTTAACCTACTCAAAATCATTTTTTTCCTTTAACTTATTTTCAGGTATTTAACGCAATCAGCCCCTTAAACCAAATACCTTGTATTTTTTAATCATTGTAAACATGGCTTGGCCAAAATGCATGATTCCTTTGTCACTTGGTGGTTTTCCTTGAGAATGTTCACTTTTTAAAACATTCTGGAGAGTTAAGAAAAAGCATACAATTGGCCGGGCGCGGTGGCTCAAGCCTGTAATCCCATCACTTTGGGAGGCCGAGACGGGCGGATCACGAGGTCAGGAGATCGAGACCATCCTGGCTAACACGGTGAAACCCCGTCTCTACTAAAAAATACAAAAAACTAGCCGGGCAAGGTGGTGGGCGCCTGTAGTCCCAGCTACTCGGGAGGCTGAGGCAGGAGAATGGCGTGAACCCGGGAGGCGGAGCTTGCAGTGAGCCGAGATAGCGCCACTGCACTCCAGCCTGGGCGACAGAGTGAGACCCCGTCTCAAAAAAAAAAAAAAAAAAAAAAGGCATACAATTGCAGGGTACTTCAATGGCATCCAGGATAGAGGCAGAAGTATTTTAAGTAAATGCATACAATAAATTCTCAAAGACTTTGTCTTTTGTGTGTACCAGGGAGTTTCTGGAAAACTAAGGGAGTTCGCAGGGTCATACATCATCTTTTTCGCTTGTCTTGTAAACTAAGAAACTAAGAAAAATTAGATCATGGAGATACGGGAATTTCCATCAGGTTTATCTGAACACTCAGCCTTTCTGCTTTGATTTTGTTTCTTTTTTTCTCCTCTACAAAGGCATGTTTTGACTTGGTTCATTTATATCTCTACCTTCTGCTCTTTTCTTTGCTCTTCATGGAGACAGTAAAGGGAAATGCATAAAAACCTAGCTGTTCAAAAAACCAAAGATTCTAGTACACAGTGGAATATAGCTTTTACTAAATTGAACATAAATGCCAGCACAGAAAGATGAATCGTGCAGGCACAGCTGGCACAACCTGCATTATATGTACATATTTGCCCATAATTTGCTATATGCAGCACTAAGTCTAAAAAGAATAACTGAGATTAACTTATTATGGTGGAAAATTAAACTATTATTCTTACCTTAAAAAAGCTAATTTTATATATAGAAGTAGAGTGCAGAATTTGTACTTTAAAACCAAAAAAGAATTGAACAAAATTCTTTTAAACAAAATTGTTTGTTTAAAAAACAAAAAAGAATTGAATTAATTCTGTTTATTTCAAACCTCAGACATTCTGTTGTATTTTTCCCTGTACACAAGCTGCAGCCTGTCATATTTTTAAAACACATTTCGGTTTCCCAAATAGTATAGCATTATCCAGATGAATGGGATGGAAGTCAAACTGCTTTGTTTCAAAATCCAGAATTATAGGGCCATATGTCATCACAATAATTTGAAAATATTTTCTGATATTTACTATCATTAGTCTCCATCCAGTTGGAGTTTAATCAAGTAAGAGTTTAAAATGTAAATTGGGAAAAAAACAAACTAAAAAACAAATATGGGAATGTATAAAAACATCTGTTTATATCATTTGATATATGTAAACAGAGGTGAAGCTTGACATGCCATGTGACGTCAATCTATTAGCAACTCCTGTCTATTTTCCTCCTCCATGTTTCTCTAATCTCTCCCTTCTCTCCATCCTCCCACAGAATCCAATTCAGCACCCTCTCTTGTGGGTTGATGTAAACAATCTCCTAAGAGGTCTCTCCTCACCCTCTCCAGTCCTTCCTCTGTCTTACAGCTAAAGTGATGTTTTAAAATTATAACCATATTGCTCCCCTACTTAAACTTTCACGGTTTCCCAGTGCTTATGATAAAGTTCTCAATTTTTTCTTTTTCTTTTTTGTTATATTTTAAATTATTTTTCTAGAGATGGAGTCTTGCTGTGTTGCCTAGGCTAGTCCTGAACTCCTGGCCTCAAGCAATCCTGCCACCTCGGCCTCCCAAAGTGCTGGAATTACAGGAGTGAGCCACCATGTCTTGCCTACCCCCAAATTTCTGACATGGCCTCTGAGGCCTTACACAAGCGGCCCCCACTTCTCACGCCAGCCCCATGCACCCCCCCCCCACCCCCCACCCCAGGCCAACTCTTCCTGTTGCTCCGTGCTCTAGGCTTCTCTTGCAGCCTTCAATAGGCCAGGCTCTTTCCCACATTAGGGCTCCCCTATGCTGTTCCCATTTCCTGACATCCTCTTGCCCCAGGACAATGCCCAGCCCTCTTTCACAGCTCAGCATATATGTCTTTTCCTCAAGGAGGCACTTCTGGATCTCCAAACTGGATTTCTTTTTAACGTGAGCTCAGAGCATTTGTGTGCTAAATATACACATTTCTTTTTGTTTAAAAATATGATGTTCTGGCATAAATGTTTACATCAGAAGAAAGTAACAATTTAAAAATGTTACTTTGCAGCACTCATGAATGGAATTCAGCAGATTTTTCATTCAAATGCCCAAGCCCCACAATAAAAGAGCACTTACAGAAAGGACACTAAGAACATCACTGAGGAAAAATTCAAACACAGATAGCATCTATGGCTCACTAAAACTATCGTGCGACATCATGTCTCTGTCTTTGCACTGGTGGCGCCTTTGTCCCAAACACCCTTCGCTATCCCTCTGGCACTTGTGGCTGGAGAACACTAGCTCACTCTTCACTCTCTGCTTACCTGTCCCTTCCTCTGCAAAGTCATCTGTGACCATCATAGCCCTCCTTGTTAATCACACCCTCCTCTGTGCTATGTCTGTACCTGGTACATACCTCTTAGAGGTAATATTTGAGTCTTATTTATATTTTCGGTGCTGAGAAGATCAATATATTTTAATTGACTCGAATCAACTCAAGGTGAGTGAGCAGAAATCCACTGCCGGTATTGAGGAGGAGGGAGGGGGAAAGTGCTTAGCTCAGCTTTAAGTTTGTAAGAAGGGATAGGATCCAGCAACACTGGGATTTCCAGTTTTATCACTTACAGCTGCTCTTGAAATTGGTTCATTTCCTCCCTGCCCTCATGCTTCTCCAATTATACAGTGAGGTAAGTTTTAGATGGTATTCAAGAAATAAAAATTTGCACTTTAGACTTCTTGGGAATATATTCATCTCTTTTATCAAGGGATATCTCTATTTTGTCTTTGCAGACATTGTTGACTCTGTTTATTTGAGTGTGCACCAGATGACACCATTTGGTACCTTTCAGAGTTGAATCCTTGCTGCAATTTGAGGTTCACATTCAACCCATCTGCAAAGTCTGGTAACATGAATCAAGGGTGACCTTGGGCAGAATAGAAATCTGTTTAACAGAGCCCACATACAGGGTAATATGTGGAACCCGATGGAACAGATGGTGATATTGGCAATAAGAACCTTGTTTGTTAACAGTGATTACAACCATTCCCACCAGCATGACTTTTCATATGTCTCCGTGAGTTTTGTCACACCAAGGAAGACATATTGGTGGCAGACATGCTGCAAGTGGTCAGGGGCGCTGTGTATGCAGCAGCGACTCAGAGCTGGCATTTTTAAGCCTTGCCGGCTGCAGGAAGTCTGGACAGGTGGAACACTGGACGTTATGATAAACAAGTCTCCCAGTTGTCACAGTCAGATTTGGAATGCTATAAACAAAATTCCTGACTCTTGTTCCAGCCGGTTTCTCAACAAAGGTAATGATCCAAGAAGTGGAGTGTGTTTGCTAAATTGGTCAATTTCTGAGTCCAGAACAGGGATCATCCCACCACAGCTCCACAGCTGCAGGACGTTAGTATATGTGCCCCAAACTCTGGCTGAACTCCAGGATTGATAAAACTAGCCAAGAGAATGTTCTTCTTTTAAATAAATATTATTTAAGAAGTTTTTCACAATTAAGGGAGAGAACCAATTAATTGTAAGCAAATGCTTAAAATGAAGGTTTTAAAATTAACGTAATTAAAGTAAAGCCCAGCCACAGGGGAAAAAATGTGTTTGCATCTATAGCAAAATAAGAAAAATGCCAAAACATGCTAGGAAATATGTGAAACCAAATTGATTACATCATATTGATGCACCTTAGCAGTTTTCATTTTGAGACTTTCAGAATTTGCTTTGATGTTGCAGCCACGGTGACATTATGCTTTCTCAAAGAGAACAGCATGACTGCAAAGAGAATAGCGAGTGCTGCCCCGGCACTTCCACAAAGAGCGTGCATGTTTTTGCTACCGATTTTGAGGCAGTCAATCAAAGTCTGGGGAAATCAAATGTAATTTCCTCCCAAGTGACACGGAGCCTTTATTGACCTATCTGTTCAATCACAATACTTCACTTCCATACATGCTACCTTCTGTTTCAAATGCTAGAATGCCCTACTTGTAATTAACTATCTTCCATAAGCAAAGAACAACTCTCTTTTGCATGGCTGACTTGTCTCCTAATAAAATAGGAATGATGGTCAAGGAGTTAGGATATTCATAATAAATGACTTTTGCAGCTACCAAATGTTTCTGTTTAGCCTGGAAATCAGCCTATTTACATATCTGTCAATGACAAGGGAAACAATCCCAAAGTAATTAGAGATACCATGTTGTTGATATTCTTAACTAAATAATAAGGATGCCGAATGCTCTAGTGCGACAGCAAACAAACAAACAAAAAATCCCTGCGCTTGCCAGGACTGGTTTATTCTGAGCAGCTCAGATGTCACTTCTTCAGAGAGCCCTTCCTTGACAAGCCATGTATCATTCTCTAGGCCCCTTTCCTAACCTGGGGCCATGGTCCTCTCTCCACATTATGCTGTTTTAAGTTTACCTATACTGTAATAGTTCTGCAATTATCTTTTTAAAATTATTCATGTACTGCTGGCCTCCCTGACTGAAATGTAGGCCTGATGTGTTCCTTTCCTATGGTACCCAAGAGCCTAGCACAGTGCGCAGCAGGTAAAGAATACCTAGATAATGGTAGAATCACTACCAAAAAAACCCTCAAAACCAAACCAAACCGAAAAAAAAAAAACCCTGCACTCAAGGTGGTAAGTTCCCTACCTTTAGGGATGAAATGGTAACAGCTATAAAGATGAATCACATCTGGGCCCCAGTGGAAGCTGGATTCCAGACTCCCTGTGATATGGTTAGGGGGCAATTGCTTACTTGCACAAAATACAGTAGATCATTTGTTTCATAGTTTAAAAAGACAGGATGCAGAGAGACTAAAACTTGCTCAAAAGTAAGTTAATCAACAGAGACTGGGAAAAAAAAAAAAATGCATGGTTTTCTGACCTTTATTACTTTTTACATTTTTTAACCTCTTAAGCTTTAAAAAATATAGTATTTTCAAGAAAACAAAAACCAACAGAATTTCCTTGCTTTAGGACATTATTCCTTAGGGAATGGAAAATGAGAAAGAAGAGGAGGCAGAGGAAGCAGAGAGGAGGAGGCAGAAGAAGCAGAGAGGAGGAGAGGGGAGACTGGTGAAAGGAACCCAGGGGAAAAAGGTGGAGGGAGGGTCAGAAGCAAAGAGAAAGGGAAAGGAAGGGATGAAAGATGACTGCAAAGGTACCCACTGGAGTGAGTACAAGGAGTGCTGGCCATTCAGTCTGGAGGAATTCAAAGAGATCATGAATTTCAGCACAAGGGAAATTTCTGGTGGGGAAAATGTGGAGAAGTTAAGGGTCCTGGAGGCATTGATGAGGAAAAAATGAGATAAAAGTTGCCAGGGTGGAGAGTAAGAGGTTCAGTTCCTACCAGCTCCCTGGGGATCTACAGAACAGACCATCTCTGTGAACTGTGAGTAAGCACTGGGCCTTGGTTTCCTCATCTGCATAATGGGCATGACAATAATATTCCTTCCCCCATAGAACCGCTCTGGGATTTAATGATATATTCCACTCAAGGACTTAGCTCAGTACGTGGCCCATAACTGTCAGCTTTCAACATCATCATCCTCCTCCTCTTAACATTCAGTGAGCCACAGGGGTAGAGAGTTTCAGATCGTGTAAACGTAAGATCATATTGCAAAACGTGTGTGTGCAGGAAAATTTCATTTTCAGACAATTTTTAGCTAAACAGCCAAATCTCCTACACCTGCAGGGCTAGAGCTGGGGCAGTTTCCTCAGGAATCCTACCCAAGCCTTTCCACTCAAGTGTAATCAATGAGCGGTAAGGACAATTTCCAGAGTGAAGAAAATCAAGAGAAATGATTAATATAAAAGTCAAGGGTTGGTAAAATAAACTTATATAGGTTTAAGTATGCTTCAAATTGAAAGGGGGGGGAATCACATAATATAAAGATTTCCTCTGAAAATCAGTAATGTTCGAAATTAAACCTGAAAGAGAATACTAGCAACTTTAAAAAGAGGTTATGCAAATATCAGTCTCTGCACTGTAGGTAATAAAAGTAGCATGGATAATTTTCTAATTGAACATTTTATGGGATTCATTTGGCCTCACAAAATCAGTAGCTAATCAAATTCAAACTGTTGGTCAAGGTCAGGTGGGCATCCACTGACATGAAATGGGGATGGGGAATCCACTTGTTCTATTGCAAAATTAAACTTTTCATTCTGTGTTTTCCAAATTCAGAATGAATTTTCCAATCCAGTATAACCAATGTTTAGAATAAGATTCCATCGTCCCAGCTACTCGGGAGGCTGAGGCAGGAGAATGGCATGAACCCAGGAGGCGGAGCTTGCGGTGAGCTGAGATCGCGCCACTGCATTCCAGCCTGGGTGACAGAGTGACACTCCGTCTCAAAAAAAAAAAAAAAAAAAAAAAAAAAAAAAAAAAAAAAAAAAAAGATTCCATCAGACAGGGAGGAATCTAGGCTCTAAGGGGCAGAAATGAAAAGCATCCACTCAGTAAACTTGGACGGAAATAATGCAAGAATAATTCTCAGGTTTACCGTGAGGACTTCTCCCATTTATTTTATCTAATAATTCCAGAGGACTTTTAAGGTAACACGCTAAATACGTTCTTCCAGAGGTCATCCTTAATAAAAAACAAAACCTCCTAAAAAGGTATGAAATTAGCTATGTTATCTTGCCAGATACTCATATTGTGAGTATTCTAATTCAAATGATCTAGAATTTTGCAACAAAGTGATATAAATGAGAATGTAAAACAAAATCTATTATACAAAGTCAAGAGCAAAAAATCAACTCTAACCATAATAGCAATGAGATTTCTTACGTTATGTTGTCCAAGAGTATTACATTTATCCTATCTGGTTATATTGCACAGAAGATGTACAGCTACCGGTACAACGAATGCGTCAAAACATTTGTAAATGACTACACCTTAATAGAGGACAAAGTCAAACGCAAGCATCTGTTAAACACACGTTTAGCAGTGGAATATTATCTCTAATAGCACCATGTTGAAATGATTTTCAGATCGGAATCTTTTTAAAATGTTTTGAAAATATTATCTCAGGTACACTGGAGAGTCTTTCAAATTAAATTAACGTACATTTCATTAAACTACAGAGCAGTCCTTCCATTACCTTTTTTGCCCCTCCCCCAACATCCTCCTAAATGGCCACTAGGGGTCAGTATGAAGACGCAGTTCCCTGCGTTGTTAGAAGGGAAAATGGAACTCTCCGAAAACGAAAAACCCTATGCAACAAAGACAATAGCTGTACAACCTCAGCAACATTAAGTGCAACCTGTACATCAAGTCTACAACATGAACTTGCATTTTTCATGGGACTACGTTTTAATTTTGTAAATCACTGTGGACTATCTCTATGGCCAATGCTTCTTTAGTAAAAAGTATTCTAAATGACAGGACTACTTATGTAAGTGGGCCTGTGTAACTGGCCAAGAAGTGTGCTCTAAGAATAGGGTGTTAACATTTGTTTTTCAAAGGGTGATGGGACACATGTCTAGCTATTTCATCTCTTCCTGTACAGGGATGGAGAAGGAAAAGTGAAACTTGTGGTTTGTATTTTGCTAACTTTAAGAGATGGTCCCCCCTTCAGAATGGCCATCGTCGGTCCCTGCACTCAGCCTTCATTCCACCATGAAATATAGGCAATTCTAAGGAATAACCATTAGCCTAAAATCAATAGAATAAAAGAAATGGTAACAATAAATACACAAATACATTACCTTCCCACTAAATTTACTGAATGGGAGAGAGATTTTTCAAAAGGTTTGAAAAGTGCTTTCTATTTCTGCTGGAGAAATTTAACATTCCAGGAAATCACTTCAGATCATGCCCCTCCCTGACACTACTGAAATGACTGATAAGGACTTTGGTCACTGTGAGTAAATGCAGCACTGATTTTTCTTGAAGCACTAGATGAAGTATTGACTTTTCTTGAAACATGTGTGAAGCTCTGTATGTGGCATACATTCTAAAGTTTTCTCTACAAATTGCATGGCATTCTTTGGCATGATACACCATGAATAATTCTAATAAGTATTAAAATTAGTCAATGCTTTATTTCTATGTTAGTGAAGAGAATGTTTAATACTGATAATACAAAATGACAAGTCATCCATATATAACGAGGACATTCTAAGGTTCCCAAAGCACTCAAATGCACATCCATATAATTTGGGGGCATTCTATCTGTTTGTGGAGTCCCTTTGGAGTGTAGTGCTTACAATTTCATATTCCCTTGTGCAGTCCTGACCATAGGGAAAACAATAGCAAGACAGTTTCTGGGGAAGAGCTTTGTGTCTCTGGTATTGTAGAAGCTGGCAATGGGCTAGTAATCAATCAATTAATTGTTTTAGTCACCATCTATGTGCTAACATTTGGAACTTTCTTGGGTCACTGCTGTCATGGAAAGTCAAAAGGGGTACAAAAATTAAAAAATAAAAAGCAAAGAAATGGAAAGAAAAAGGTCTCTAAGATTTAGGGAAATAACTCAGTTCTCCATGGGGATAGCATGGAATAATTATGAAGAATCAGGGCTATTGTGATCTATATGTAAACAAGGGGCTTATGATCATGCATTTACTGTAACAAAACTTCAGTTCTCACTTTTCTATAGGTATTAAAATAATTGTAGTTATTACTGTTTATATTTTTATTTTGTTAATTGCATTTTATTTCCTAAGATAATTGCATCTTTTGAAAACTATCTAGCCAACATTTATACTAATCTTTATTAGTTCTGAACATTTATTCTAATTTTTTCATGGTTTACCAGTGGCCAAATTTAGTTAGCATTTCCAAAGGGAAGTGATAAACACTGAACCCTTTTTCTTCTTGGAATAACTTAAACTCTAATTCTGATCAGATCCAACAGATGGCAGTGATGTTATAAATTAATAGTTTAAAACATTCTTTTAATATGTAGGGTCTGCTCCTCAGAGAATAATTCTCTCAGTACTTGCATAAATAATCTGGAACTTTGATATGATTAATTAGATAGAAGCATACAGGATAAATACAACATGAAATTTAGCTGAAAATAATATTTTCTATGTCAAAAATAAACAGTTTTCTCATTTCCAAAAGGCATTACAAATTGATAACTGTCAAAGAGATTAGCAGTATACTAAGAAAGGCTATGTGTCCAAACCAACTAAATGGGTTACATTTTTCTATAAAATTCATTATTGCTTCTCGGTTTCCATTTTTATCTGTTCCTTTCTACGGGCATTGTTTTAGCCTTCTCACCTTTTATTTATTCACTTAAAAATAGTTTTACTTTGCTTTCTCCTTTCACTGCTAATACGTGAATCTGGCTGTTCTTGTCTCCTTTTACTATTCCTTTATAAAAGGCATAGTTATTTTTATTCTTATTCATTGCCTTTTCATATTTTTACCCACTTTAAGCAATCGTTATTCTGTAGATAATAAAGAATTAGAAGTATCAATAGCAGGCTCTTACAGGGAAGCCTCCACTGTTGCTTCTGTTTTCCAAGTTATGTAAAAACAAAGAAAACAACCCTGATGATTGCTTTCTGCTTTAAGTAATGGCCATTATTGATTGTTTGACAACAGACTTTGTTTGTCAAATACACTTTGTTTTCCTCACTGTCCTTTTACTTTTGGGGGTTTTGTTTTGGTTTTTTTGTTTGTTTGTTTTTTGTTTTGTTTTGTTTTGTTTTGTTTTGTTTTAAGATGGAGTCTCACTCTGTCACCCAGACTGGAGTGAAGTGGCGTGATCTCGGCTCACTGCAACCTCTGCCTACAGGGTTCAAGCGACTCTCATGCCTCAGCCTCCCAAGTAGCTGGGATTCCAGGTATGCACCACCACACCCGGCTAATTTTTGTATTTTTAGTAGAGACAGGGTTTCACCATGTTGGCCAGGCTGGTCTTGCACCCCTGACCTCAAGTGATCCACCCGCCTTGGCTTCCCAAAGTGCTGGGATTGCAGATGTGAACCACCTTTGCCTGGTCATTTTTTGGTTTTATTTTTGATGTAAGCCTATTTTCCTTCAAATACCTACTATGGGATGGACACTGTTCTAGATGCTTGGGATGCATCAGTGAATTAAATAGATGAAGGCTGCTCCCTTCGTGGATGCTAGTGGTTGGTGGGGGCGGGGGGGGGGCCGGATGGTGCAGGGAGGTGGATGGTACAGAAAATAAATGATGATGTGTACTAAGGTGAGTTACCTGCTATGTTAGAAAATTATAAGAGTATGTGAAAAAGGCAGCAGGGAAGGAGTGTTGAGAATATGCATGTGTGGGGTGCTATCTTAAGCCGTTGGTAATGCTAAGTCGCTTCACCAAGGTGACATTGTAACAGAGATGTAAACGGGGTGAGGGAGGGAACCACAGGCTGCCTGGGAAGAGATTTTGCAGGCAAGAGGGTATCACTACAAAGACCTAAGGCAAAACACTCCCAGAAGCGGAATTTACTTCCAGGATATATTTTGTCTGTTTTACTCTACAACATTAGCCCATTTGTAAGTAAAAGGATTCCTTTTGTTAATAACTTTTAAACTACCATCTCACATATCCATAACTCAAATACCTGGAAATTTCACATAACCACAACATGAGAATTATTTGTCGGGGTGGGGAATGGCCTCTGAGAAGCAAAAACGATGTGCTTACAGAAGAGGCAACAGGCCCTCCTGTGTGGCTTTTATGTAAAATTTGATAAAGCTGGTGTCCAAGCTTTTCATGGACAGAAAGGATTTGAAAGGAACTCTGGCAGGGAGGAAGTTACAGCTCTGCCAGTCAGATCCACTGATAGCAGTGAAAATGAAAAACTGACAGCTCTCAGAAGCTTGATAAGGAATCAACAAAATGCATCGAAGGTCAAAGGAGCTGTCCCCCCAAATTTACACCCAGTGAGTGGGACAAGCAGAACCCCTTCCCCGAGGGGTCCTGAGAACACCACCAAGGGTCACATGGCAGCCACTTAGTCAAAATGGCAACCATAACTTTCCCCACCAAAGTTCAATAACAGCGTAATCAGTTCAAAAGGCTGAGAGGGAGCTCAATGCAGAGGCTCAAACCTGTAATCCCAGCACTTTGGGAGGTCAAGGTAGGAGGATTGCTTGAGCTCAGGAGTTTGAGAGACCAGCGTGGGCAACATGGTAAGACCCCATCTCTAAAAAAAAAAAAGAAAAGAAAAGAAAAGAAAAATTAACTGAGTGGGGTGGTGCATGCCTGTAATCTCAGCTACTTGCAAGGCTGAGGCAGGAGGATCGCTAGAGCCCAGGAGATTTAGGCTGCAGTGAGTTACGACTGCACCATTGCACTTCAGCCTGAGCAATAGAGTGAGATCCTATCTGAAAAAAAAAAAAAAAAAAGAAGTTTGAGAAGGAAGGATTTTAGAAGATTTAAATTCAAACTTCTCACAAATTTTTAGAAGTTTTTTTGGATTAAAAAAGTAAATTTTTAAAAACCCACTAAACTTGAATATCTAGGAAACCTCATTCATAAAGAATACCAAATAGGTAAGATCTTTTGGCACGAATTAAGGTGATGATCAGATTACTTTAATAAAGTTGGAAATCTTCTACATAGGGCTATGAATAGTCTGATTATTTATTTATGATTGCTACTAAAATTGCTCATCATCATACTATCTTATTACATTTGTGTGTATTTTTTTGTTATGAGAAAGCAAGATGTGTGAAAATCTGAAATCAGATATATTAGACTATAAATTAATTTACATAAAGATTATAAAATTCTATTTTAGATTATAAAATATTTTAATGAAAAAAAGCATTTGTTATTTTACAAAAGGGTTACCACAAAGTACATTTCTCCTTCCCTGGGTTGATTATTTAATTTAGAAAATTTTGATCTACCCACAATTTTCCAAGCAAAAATCTATTACATAAAGGAAATTGCACCAACATTATATGTTACCATGACAACACCAGCGATTACTCAATGCATGAAATGAGCCTCCAATTCCAGAAAATGCCTTGAGTTTAAGAATTAGAGTTTAAAAATTCATTTTAGGCACATTAAGATATGCGTGTAGGAGAAGGGCTGTAGGAGAAGGGTTACATTTTAACATACACAAAATTGGTATTTGCAATGCTTACGTGCATTTTTTAAAATTAGGATAGCAATGATCAAATATTCAAATAGCTACCAAATGCACCTGGAGGAAGTTAACTTTGGGTTTTTGCCTCCTATACTACTTACGTGTGACAGAAAAATAGTTAGAAAACCTTGATTCCAACCACGCCAGCAGCAAAGCCACGATGCTTCCTGGGGAGATGATTGAATGGACAGCTACTAAAAGTGATGCCAGAAATACTCACCAATGCTGAGTTTAAGCTAACAATTTTTAAAAGATGATCTGAGTAGAAAATTATTTTATTAAAAATAACCAATCACATTTGTTGTCACTTCCGTTATATTTGGCATTACTAATTAAACTCAAGGAGGCTTCTAGAAGGACTATGTGGTTTATTCGTGTTCATTCCTTTTGATTGACTCTAGAATCTTTTGCAACTTCAGTCTTCAGCATTTGGCATAAATCTGTCAAATTTGATTCCACATCCTCTTCAAAAGTATTCATCTTCAATATTTTTTTAGCTCAGAAAATCCCAAGTAAAAATTATATAGACCTCAAGAAACATTCAGAAAGCCACTTTCATTCATGTCCCATTTCCCTTACAAAATACAAAATTAAAAAAAAAAGAAACAGAATGGACTATATATAATAGGTTAAAGAAATAACTACAATTAAAAATTTACAAAGAATAAAGTTAAATTATGTAAATAAAGTCGACTGTACTAGAGAAGTCAGGCATCATTTAGTCCTGACTGACCTTTCTATGGTAACAAAATGGAACTATGAGTCAGATGATAAAAATCTGTAAAATAGATAATTAAACTGAGAGAGCAAATCTGAAGGCAGCCCCTTTTAGAACTACTTACCCTCCTAATTTTCTATGATTTTATGTAAAATAAAACAAAAAATATAAGCCAGGCAAACTCACATCAAATCAAGACACCTATATACTCTGGAGGCTTGTTAAAGTATTCTAGATCGTATACAAATCTAAATGGACTGGAGAGAGAAATGGTTTAGTGTCTCTGATAAGATTTTTTTGCACCGCGCGACCATACTGGAAAAATCACTGAATATGCTATTTTCAAATTGCTACTTACAAGGATTCAATATTCCAGAAGTGTGTGTGCTTTCATAGAGATAATGATGACCCTTAATTTAGGAAATTACTATGTCAAATATTGTAGCTATTAAAGGAACACAGTTTTGTTTTGACACTTATGCATTTCTGTTTTGTTTTTATCAGACAGTTAGATTTGCAGTCATTCCATTAGGATCTTATAAAATATTTGTGTGGGAGAACAGAAAGGGAAAGAAAGGCTAAGAACTATTAAGTATGTGATGGAGGCCGAGGTAGATTTATTTCAAGTTAGAAAAGAGTAATTTTAGCCACAATATCACAAAGCAATAATAAATGAAAGCTAACTAACATACCAAATGAGTTGGAGGGAAGGCAAATAATTATTTTATTTATGGAAGTTGTCTTCAAGAAATTCTTACTGTTTTATAAGGTGGTCTTTATCTCCTGTAGAGGAAAGAACACAGACTTTGGAGTCTGACAGACCTGCATTGATTTCCAGCTCAGCTATTTTGATAAAAATGCATACCCAGGAAAATTAAGTAAGCTTGAAAAGTCTCAGTTTCCTCAACTGCTGGCAGATTATTCTGATAATTTTTAAAATGAGTATAAATTACATACCAGAGTGCTTGGGATACAGAAGGCATTCCTATTCCTTAACTTTTCTTCACAGTATTTGCTCATAATATGCTTTGGTTTGTTTGTTTATTTGTTCGTTCGTTTGTTTGTTTGAAGTGAAGCCTCGCTCTGTGGCCCAGGCTGGAGTGCAATGGCACGATCTCGGCTCACTGCCACCTCCAAGTCCCGAGTTCAAGCGATTCTCCTGCCTCAGCCTCCTTAATAGCTGGGATTACAGGCGCCTGCCACCACGCCTAGCTAATTTTTTGTATTTTTAGTACAGACAGGGCTTCACCATGTTGGCCAGGCTAGTCTTGAACTCCCGACCTCACATGATCCGCCCAGCTCAGTCTCCCAAAGTGCTGAGATTACAGGTGTGAGCCACTGACCTTTTAAATGTTTTTATATTATCTGATGTTCATACCCTTTTAAGATGGATCTTTAAGCATTTTTCCAGATTTATCAAATGCTCCTCCGATCTTGTCTTTAACATTTCCAGCATTATTCAGTCTTATTTGTAGAAGCTTCTGCGAGAGTCCTCCTGGTCCCTGAAATCAAATGGCCTACACATTTTCCCAACAAACTCAGAAACAGTTAAGATTTTGTAATATTTTTGGAAAACAGGCCCATCCGATGATTCTATTTTCATAAGGGATTCTGAAGAATTACCCCAAAATAGACCATCTGAAGCAATTCACAGACTATCGTGAAAGTCAATAATTTAGCATGAGAACATCTTGGACTGTGAATTATTCCACAAGTCAGTGTTGGGTGAGGATCTCTGAACTTACTTTGCATTAGCAGGGTTGCAAGTGGTTAGGTTTGCCAGGGCTAGAGCTGCCGCTTCCCGTACCTCTTCATTGTCACTTTTTAGCAACTGAATTAACTGTGGAATCCCTACAGAAAGAGAAAGGTAAGAAATGTGACTTTTAAAATGCCCATGTGCACTAAAATATGGTAACCTAAAACTGCTTACAAGAGTTGTTTCCAGTTGGCTTACCCTGATTATTGAAAAAATCTTTGCTGCCTGAATTCTCACACATTGCTGAAATAGCTTGGGAAGCAGCAATTTTAGTTCCATCATTTTCCGAACCCAAAAGGGCTACAAGGCACTTTTCAACCTCTTGTTCGTGAAAAAGTTTTCTATTTTCAGCTTTCATACACCAAAGAGAAAAAAAAATCAGAATTTTAATGCAAAAACTGTGAAGTATTATTACTTTCCCATCCAAAGTCTAATAGGAATTCAAACCATTTGCTAGTTTTAGTACCAGAGTCTAAACTAGACAAAATCTACAATGATTTAACTTTAGAATACACTAATTATGCAAAATGAATCATGGATGTTTTTTCCTATTCCCTTGTATGAGATCAATATTAGGGTCAAGGAAATTCTATACTAGGAAAAAGGCAAGTTTTTGGATTTAGAAAGCACTGATTTAACACCTGTCATGTACCTGACCTGGTACTCAGTGTTCACACAGGCTATTTGTTCACTAAGGACAAAATCCAGTTTATTTGATGGTTCTTTTAAATATAAAACCCAATATTGGAAGAATGCCTAAGATGTGCAAACTGGTGAGCTGGATGCTTACAACCTTCAGGAGAAGAGCAGAAGAGAGAAGAAAGTAAAAATGAGTTGTAAAGTATGATCCAAGTCTTAAGAAATTTATAGTCTTATATCAAAATACAATCATCATTTTTTTCTCAAACGACAATACATACTTAAGTAGCAAACATTAAAATAATTATTTAATTTCCAGCACTTTGGGAGGCCGAGGCAGGCGGATCACGAGGTCAGGAGATCGAGACCACCCTGGCTAACACGGTGAACACTGTCTCTACTAAAAAACACAAAAACTTAGCCAGTCGTGGTGGCGGGCACCTGTAGTCCCAGCTACTCGGGGGGCTGAGGCAGGAGAATGGCGTGAACCCGCGAGGCAGAGCTTGAAGTGAGCCGAGATCACACCACTACACTCCAGCCTGGGTGACAGAGCAAGCCTCTGTCTCAAAAAATAATAATAATTATTATTATTTAATTAAATAAAGTTATGTCTACATACCATTATATTCATCCCATTTAAAACACTAAGTTTGAAACCAAAGTATTTTTAATGCTCTTTTGTTCCCTAAACATTGTTTTCTCTTGGCTTCGTTTGATTTTTTAATAAATAACAATCTCATTACTATACTAATTTAAATACTTCATTAACTAAATGAGAACATTAAAATAATTTTTTGTTTTGTGTTCTATTAGTTCTAATTTTTTAATGTTCTAGCTAATTCTAAAGAAGTTCCTCTTTATTAAAGTATGTTCTAGAAAAAATGTATTATATCAAACTGTTTTGATGAAATAAAGAGGTGCCAGAGACTAGTATAAAAAGAAACAAGCCGGGCTCGGTGGCTCAAGCCTGTAATCCTAGCACTTTGGGAGGCCGAGATGGGCGGATCACGAGGTCAGGAGATCGAGACACGGTGAAACCCCGTCTCTACTAAAAAATACAAAAAACTAGCCGGGCGACGTGGCGGGCACCTGTAGTCCCAGCTACTCGGGAGGCTGAGGCAGGAGAATGGCGTAAACCCAGGAGGCGGAGCTTGCAGTGAGCTGAGATCCGGCCACTGCACTCCAGCCTGGGCTGCAGAGCAAGACTCCGTCTCAAAAAAAAAAAAAAAAAAAAAAAAAAAAAAAAAAAAAAAAAAAAAAAAAAAAAGGGACAAG
>NW_016804262.1:750689-775256 GCF_001698545.2 Rhinopithecus bieti
CATTGACTTGATTATTTATGAATACCCTTTGTAAAGTTTATAAAATTAACCTTTATAAATTCTATTTTTGTGATTAAAATGGAAGAATGTGTGATATGCACTCAAGATATATAAGAGAATATTCTATTAGAATAAGAATCTTTGCAAAAAATTCTGATAATAATTTAGATTACAATATTTACATGTGGAACTGGTTCATTACTTACAGGTATGTTAATTAACTTGTTTTTTTCCAGAAATATTTTCAGAAATTAACATCAGCTAGGTTTCCATTGTAAAGTTATGATTTATTCCTTCCTTCAGTGATGACTCAAAAAAAACAATCCTTTTTCACAGAAGCAGTATCACATTTAGATGGCAGCATATTTGCAAATACTTTTGGCCTTTGTTCACCTAATACACAGATATATATTAAGCAATCTGGCAATAACTGCAACAGGCTAACTTATTAACGCTCCTGCTCATTCACTTTAAACCAATCATGCACCATATCCTGTAGTCCTATCATTTTAATCTTTTGGTTCCTTCCTTTCATTTACCATTAGAATTCAGGCAGGCCATAACTATTTTTCATAAAAAAGTTTCAGTTAATACTTAACTCTAAAGTATGTGGCTCCGAAAATGTTTTAAATATACACAGTTCTTACCAATTTTCTCTAAATAAGTAATATCCAAAACTTTTCCAGAGTCTCTGACCTAAAATGCTTAGATTTCTCATTAAGATTTCCCCAATGGCTCTAAACCAAATTTTCTAAACAAAACCCTCTCAGCATGGATTCTATCAGGAAAATTGGCCAAAATGATTAATTTGAAAAAACGAACTTTGGAGTATGTAGTTGTTGCATTCAGAAAACAGTATATTTACAATTATTGAAAAGATTTTAAAAAGTAATTTAAATAGATACTGAGTGCAATTAGTTTCTCAGCCTTGCTGGGAGTGTTCTCAAAATGCAGCTGTGTTCACTAAACCTTAAAAATGCTGACTGCAGCGTGGCTATAATAGATTTAAAAGATGAATTAACATATTAACCAAATACTTTCCTTGAATTGCTACACCAAGAAGTACTTGTGTTTTAATTGCACAGATCATAAAGATGGCAAGATATTTATGCTACTAATAGCATAATGTTCTTTAAAAATAATGTTTGTTCAGTATCCCTAAAATAAAACGCATAACGTTTTCTTACTGGAAACAAATCTCTATGTAGTGATACTTTCCTTCATCCATTCTTAGAAGTTGCTATTGTGCCACTTTTGCTCCTGCTGAGATGTTAATGCCAGTCCATAAACCTCCTGGCAACACGGTAATTAACACCTTCCTCCTACTGGTACCAGGTCAAAGGCATATTGATTTGGGCTTTCCACAATTGAGATGCATGTTAAAACTTTACTCAACAAACAAAACTTAAATAAAGTGTGTTTATGGGTTTGGATATTTCAATTGTGTTTCTGACATACAATGACAATGCATGACCTTGTCTAAAAAAATATTCTTATGATGATGGAAAGTAAAAATAAGTTTATAAATTGCTCTTGATAGTTACATTGTTTTAATAACAGAATAAGGTGCAATTTTGTCAAAATCTACATATAAATGGAGTTTTCTAACTGTGGGAAATTTTTTAAACTTCTTCATGATTATATGCTTTCAATACAAGAATATTAGGAGATAGCTTTCTTATTCATTGTTAAGTTTTTAAGAGTTTGCCACTGTAACTAATATAAAATAAGACATGTCTGGTTAAGCTGGCTGGGTCTAGCAGATAGAGGTCAAGGCAGGCAAGAGTTGATATACAAAGTAGACAAATGATAAGGTTTGGCTGTGTCCCCAAACAAATTTCATCTTCAATTGCAGTTCTTATAATCCCCACATATTGTGGGAGGGACCAGGTGGAGATAATTGAATCACGGGGGGCAGTTTCCCCCATCCTGTTCTCTTAATGGTGAGTTAGTTCTCACGAGATCTGATGGTTTTATAAGGGGCTTCCCCGCCACTTTGCTGGGCATTCAGTTTCTCTCCTGCCGCCCTGCGAAGAGGTGCTTACTGCCATGATTGTAAGTTTCCTGAGGCCTCCCCAGCCCCACAGAACTGTGAGTCAATTAAACCTTTTTCCTTTATAAATTACCCAGTCTCACCTATTTCTTCATAGCAGTGTAAGAACAGACTAATACAACAAGAAATACAGGTAGCACCTGAAAAGGCAGCAGAATCTAGAATCCAGGCAGGAGGAAGAGGTGGATATGGTAGATCTGGCTAGATAATAAGAGTTAAGAGGTAAATAAATCAACCAAAAGAAAAATAATTAGGCGGTGAAAAAGATTTAACCCATCTTCCAGCACTGGCCTCAAAGATACTAGTTCTGCCCTAATATTGTGTTCTGGTCAGAAGTGGGCAGTACTGCCCAAAAATGTCATGGCTAAGGCAGATCAGAGCCCTTGGGGGAAATTCTGCTTCTGGAATGGACAGATTTTCTCAAAACCCTGCACTTCCAATCATAAGAGCGTTCACTTGTAATAATTTGTTGGGATATGTGAACAGAGAGAAAGTTTGAATCTTCGTGGAATCATCTATCTTTCTAGAGGTTCCAAGAATCAAGCTTTCAGACCAGATATCTCCTAGGCTATAAGAAAATTAAACCACTTCTGCATTCACTGAATTTGAAGACCCACCTGGCATACCTTTTCAGTTTTTGTAGAGTTGCCAGGGATGAAAACAATTTAAGAAGGAGGCTATGTCAGAAGGGATGGAGGAATTATAAAATGGAAGTTTTCATAGTAATAGAGGAAACCTGCAAGACCACAGTGAAGGAGCCCGACTGTATTACAGATGGGCAGTTGGTTGAATGATGTTAAGGTAGATCTGGGAAATGGAGGTTCTGCTCAGCAATGGAAGTTAACTTTTGTGCTGTGTTTGCGTGGTATTCCAATGAGGGTCAGGTTACTTTAGTTCACCCACAGGTTGTTGCTTTAATCTACCGTGGTGGGAACAGGTGAAGGTCTGGTGTGAGAAAACTGGTAGCAGATGTAGAGCAGAGTGGGCTATACTAGGTTAAAGCAAGAGGAAGCAGTTTTTTTAATTTCTTAAGGACATAAAGAGAAACAAGTTATTTTATTGACACCTTGAAAATTAACAGAATTAGAAAATTTGAGATTTCCTCTAAATCTAGCCATTTGAAGAATATGGATACCAATAGGTCAAAACAGCATTTCCCAAACCAGAATCCAGACAAAAGGCCCAAACCAGAGCAAATGAGTACAAAATTATGGTCTAACAAAGTTATACAACCCAGAGCACAAGGGAGAGTATCTGAGGAAGAACAAATTGATAACAAAAGGCCATGTGCTTGTGTAAAATAGAAGAATCTCTAATGCCAGGTGGGGCTGTCTGGATTTGATCCTGCTTATTCTAGCTCAAGCGTTATTAACCTGGGGTCCATGGATTCAGAAGACAGGTGGGCTTCAGGCAGTCCATGAACTCCCTGCAATTATATGCAGAATGTAGTGTATTTCTACATTTTCGGAAGGTTACTCTTTGTTCAGATTCTCAAACTTAACACTCCCCAAAGTGGAATGTGGGCAGTATAGTTGGATGTGCTTGGAAGCTGTCAGAAGTACAAGCAGGAATTCAGAAGACAGGTCAGAATTAGAAACAGATTTGGGATTCATAAGCAAATAAGGAGGCAGCTGAAACATTAGTCATAAGTGAGAGTGCTCAGGGAGATTTTCAAGAGAACAAGATGGAAAACAGAAGGCAAGTTTAGTATTGAAATAAGCTGAGGAAAGTGGTAAAGGTGAAGGTTGGTCTGGTAATTTGGAGAACAGAGGGGGGCGGTTTGGAAACCAAGGAGTTTACAGGAAGAGGGGGCAATCAACAGTGTGGATTCCCACCCAGAGGTCAAGTTAAAAAGGACTGAAAATGCCTCTGCAGGATTTAGAAGTTGAGAGGTCAATGTCAAATTCTACAAGGACTATTTTGGCACAATGGTGGAAACAGAAGTCAGGTGCAGCAGGTGAAATGATGGAGATGAGCTGAGGAGATGGGGCTATTTAAAATGGACTGATATGTCAAAGAGGTTGATAAGAAAAGGAGAAAAAGAGGACCCTGGGGCAAGGGGAAGAGAGGAAGAAACAAATTTCCACAAGTCACCCAGGCCACAGACAATGAAGGGCCCCTTAGAAAGCTGTGAACTTCTATCACCTTCTTCTTATATGAATCAGTGGGATCAGGAGAAGATAGAACTCTGGCGTTGCAATACTGCATTATGGGAAAGTCTCTTCGTCATCCAAAATTGGGCTAAAGGAGTCCATTGCCCTCTCAATTGATGGGAAAACAGGCAAAGGGCACCCTGTAGGCTTCATCTATTCATTAAAACCAGGCCAAGACAGAGTCCTCTGCATTCCATGATGAGCCTTAAAAACCAAAATTATGAAACACTGCATAGAAAGGAGAACAGAGATGGTCTAAAAATAAGTATTCATGGGGAAAAAAGATTAAGTGAAACAAAAACAAGAATCTAAAGTATAATGGAAAAAACTAGCTTCCTGAATTAAGGGAAAAAACCATGACTCTGGAGATCAAAAGTCTTGCCTGTGTAGTAGAGTGGAGAGGGGGACTTAGACATATTTTGGCAAAAATTTCAAACTCGGGATAAAAAATTCTACCTTAACATAGAAAAAAAATCGTATATGTAAAATAATGGAAATCAGGCTTGAACACTACAAAAGCAAGCTTCATTGATATGTTTTTTGCTTTTGTTTTTTTGAGATGGAGTTACGCTATTATTGCCCAGGCTGGAGTGTGACGGTGTGACCTCGGCTCACTGCAACCTCTGCCTCCAGGGTTCAAGTGATTCTCCTGCCTCAGCCTCCCAAGTAGCTGGGATTACGGGCATGCACCACTATGCCTGGCTAATTTTTTTGTATTTTTAGTAGAGATGGGTTTCGTCATGTTGGCCAGGCTGGTCTCGAACTCCTGACCTCAGGTGATCCACCTGCCTCGGTCTCCAAAAGTGCCGGGATTACAGGTGTGAGCCGCCGTGCCTGGCATCACTTCTATAGATATTTAAGCAGAAATATTATGATGCAGCAATTCCAAACCCAGTTAAATTGTCATGTATGTTTGAAGGCAACAAACCTATTCACAGGTAAGGTAAGGTCTCAAAGCATATCACTATTGGATATACCTTTAAAAAAATTAACTGTGTATAAAAAAATTTTAACTGAAAAATCTACTCTGGTTAATTTGAGAAATCAATCAAATAAAATCATAAGGACAGGTAAGCTTTATTATGAGAAATTGACAGCACACACTGAAACAGATTCAATATGTATATAACTCTAAATGACAAATGTGGTTAAAATTGAATGTAATGACAAAGTGAGTCTTAAAAAAGAGAGGCTTTGGCCAGGTGTGGTGGCTCATGCCTGTAATCCCAGCACTTTGGGAGGCCGGGTGGATCACTTGAGGTCAGGGGTTCAAGACCAGCCTGTGCAACATGGTGAAACACTGTCTCTACTAAAAATACAAAAATTAGATGAGCATGATGGCACGCACCTGTAGTCCAAGCTACTTGGGAGGCTGGGGCAAGAGAATCACTTGAACCCAGGAGGTGGAGGTTGCAGTGACTCCAGAGATCACTCCACTGCACTCCAGCCTGGGCGACAGAGTGAGATTCAGTCTCAAAAAAAAAAAAAAAGCTTATTAGAGAGGGGAGTCTATAACCTCTTATTGATCTTAGAAACATCAGAAAGGGAAAGAATTGTGGAAGCAAAATTGCTAAATATCTAAAATAACTATAGTAACTTTATCTTTAAAATAACTATTTATAAAAGTTTTTAAAATCTATACAAAGAAATGAACAACACAGAAAAATAAGCAGAAAGCATAAAACATAAAACATGATGTCAGAAATAAGGGCGAATATAGTAGCTATAAAAATCTATTTCTTTGCCTTGCCTTTTGGACCTAGTGATAGTGAAGGTTTCCCAATATTGCTAATCTCTGGGGACCTCATCATCTCTTGCTTATTCCCTTAACCCTAATTATACTTGTGAAAGTAGTTCCTTCATTTGTCTCCTTTAAAACCATCAGGAGTGTCCAGAATTTTTTTTCTGCCAAGACCATGTTTGATAATACATGGTAATCTTAATATCAAATTAGGATCAAAAGCTAAAGAGCAATAAAAGTGAGATTAAAAAATCAGTAGTGGATATAAAACATAAAACAAAGTTATTTAATATAAAATTACAAGACAAAGACCCATCACGATGGCTCACGCCTGTAATCCCAGCACTTTGGGAGGCCGAGGCGGGCAGATCATGAGGTCAGGAGATCGAGACTGTCCTGGCTAACATGGTGAAACCCCGTATCTACTAAAAATACAAAAAATTAGCCGGGCGTGGTGGCGGGTGCCTGTAGTCCCAGCTACTAGGGAGGCTGAGGCAGCAGAATGGCAAGAACCTGGGAGGCAGAGCTTGCAGTGAGCCAAGATCACCACACTGCACTCCAGCCTGGGCGACAGAGCGAGACTCCGTCTCAAAAAAAAAAAAATTAGAAAACAAGAATAATATAGTGGGAAACTTCTAACATACTACTCTTCATCTGTGATAGATCATATAGCTAAAAAAAGAATAAGGATAAAACTGTACAATATAATTTATAAAATTGAACCAAAAGATAATCAAACTCCGCTTTCTACAGGAAATATATCTTTTTGTTTATTCAGAAAATATTTATTCATTCCATCCATTGTTTATCCTGATCTTCTGGAACAACACTTTGCATATAGCATGCATATGATAAATGTTTATTTAAATAGTAAGCAGAGTGTGCCTTTCCAAGATTTAATAGAACACTTGTACAAATTGATCCTATACCAGGCCTTAAAGAAAATGCAATACTAGTCCAAAGCAAAGTTTGCATTTTTAACTATAAATGAAAAATGTTAGGATGTATTATCATTATTATTACTATTATTAAGGGTCTTGCTCAGTTACCCAGGCTGGAGTGCAGTAGCATGATCACATCTCACTGCAGCCTCAAACCCCTGGGCTCAAGTGATCTTCCTTCCTCAGCTTCCCAAGTAGCTGGGACTACAGGTGCACAACACCATGCATGGCTCATTATTTAAACATTTTGTGTAGAGATGGGGGGGTCTTGCTCTGTTGCCTAGGCTGGTCTTGAACTCCTGGTGTCAAGTGATCTTCTCACCTCAACCCCCCAAAGTGCTAGGATTACAGGTGTGAGCCACCACGCCCAGCCCCAAAATGCTACAAACTAAAATGAGGAACTTTGAGCTCTGGGTCCTGACTGAGAAAGATGATCTGGGGGCTCCCTGCAGGTCCTTCCTTCAAAGCATTGGCCCAATATGCTAATGTAGTTAAGAGACTAAAATACTAGCTGCATAAGACTGAAATGGAAAAAATGATAAATTAACCTATCTATAGTAATATAAAATGATGGTGCATATTTATAGCTTTCATAATACTTATCAACACATTTCAAGGAGGGTATAATAAACAAGAGGAAGTCCAGAAGAGGTAAGAGAATGATCCCAGAATGGCCTGAGGACATGTGTGGAGAAAGACTAAACAAGATCTGAATTCTTCGGTCTGAAAAAGTGATGTTTGAAGGGAACATAATGCGATCACAGATGACATACATGAAGTAAATACAGTTAGTCATTAGATTCTAACATAAAGACTGAGGAGACACAACTTCAAACTGGAATTTAGTTATTTTAGAGCTAACATAAGGAAGTAGAATCAGAAAACATTAAGTGCCAGAAAGGATTTAAAGACCATCTGCTTGAATTCCTTTGTATTACAAATAAAGAACCAATTTCAACAAATGATGCTAGGAAAAATTTATATCTACATGAAAAAGAATGAACTGGGACCATAATTTTATACCCTAGATAAAAATAAACTCAACGTATCAAGACCTAAATGTAAGAGCTACAACTACAAAACTCCTAGAAGAAAACACAGGGCAAAAGCTTTATGATATTTGGTAATGAGTTATTGGGTACGACACCAACAGCAAACAGCATAGGCAACAAAATAGATACATTGGATTGCATCACAATTTAAAACTTTTGTGCATCAAAGCACACAATCAACAGAGTGAAAAGGCAACCCATAGAATGGGAGAAACTATTTTCAAATAATATCTGATAAGGGGTTAATATCCAGAATATATGAAGAACTTGTGTAACTCAGCATCAAGAAAACAACCCGATCAAAAAATGGGAGAAGGACTTGGATATCTCCAAAGGAAATATGCAAGTGGCCAATAAGCACACAAAAAAGATGCTTGAAGTTGCTCATCATTAGGGACATGCACATAAAAAGCACAATGAGACAGCACCTCACACCCATTAGGATGGCTACTATCAACAAACAGAAAATAACAAGTGTTGGCCAGGATGTGGAGAAATTGGAACTCTTGTGCATTGGTTATGGGAATATTAAATGGTACAGCTGCTACAGAAAAAGATATGGCAGTTTCTCAAAAAAATTAAAAATAGAAAATGGGTGTGGTGGCTCACACCTGTAATCCCAGCACTTTGGGAGGCTGAGGCAGGTGGATTGTCTGAGGTCAGGAGTTCGAGACCAGCTTGGCTAACATGGTGAAACCATGTCTCTACTGCAAATACAAAAATTAGCTAGGTGTGGTGGTGCGCACCTGTAGTCCCAGCTACTTAGGAGACTGAGGCAGGAGAATTGCTTGAAGCCAGGAGGTGGAGGTTGCAGTGAGCCGAGATCACACCATTGCACTCCAGCCTGGGTGATAGAGTGAGACTGTCTCCAAAAAAAAAAAAAAAAAACTAAAAATATAATTACCATATGATTCAGTAACTCCAATTCTAGGTACATATCCAAAAGAATTGAAATCAGGGACTCAAAGAGGTATCTGTACACCCACATTCTTAACAACATTATTCATGTTAACCAAAAGGCAGATGCAACCAACTGTCCATCCAGGGTTGAAAGGATAAACAAAATGTGGTCTTTACAGACAATGGAATATTCTTCGGCTTTAAGGGAGGAAATTGTGACACATGCTACAACATGAATGAACCTTGAGGACATCATGCTAAGTGCAATGCATTTGCAAAAGGACAAATGCTATATGATTCCACATATATGAGGGATCTAGAGTCATCAGATTCATAGGGACAAAGAATAGTGATTGCCAGGAGTTTGCATGAAGAAGGAGTAGGAATTATTGTTTAATTGGTGTACTTTTAGTTTTGCTAAATGAAACGATTTCTATGGATGGACAGCACCACAACAATGTGAATACATTTAATGCCACTGAACTCTACACTTAAAAATGATGAAGATGGTAAATTTCATATTTGTATTTCACCACAATTTTAAAAACAAGAATAGGATTGATTCCTTTTCTTCAAGCAAAACCGCTCCACTTCTTGGGTTCTCCATTCCTGTGAGTGGCATCCTTTTACTTGCAGCTGTCTAAGCCAGAAACCTGGCCTCATCCTTAGTGTAGCCTTCTTCCTTTTTCAAGTAACGTAGTCGTTCAAAAATACTCACACATGTGCTGGTGGTTCTCCTTGCAAAGTGCCTCGAGCCAATCCCGAACACCACATCTCTGTTTCAGGGCACCTTCACATCTCACCCAGGTGACTACAGCAACCCCCTTTTGGTCTTCTGTGTCTGGTGCTAAACATTTCCAATCTGTTCTCCACTCTGCAACACGAGTTCTCTTAAGTGAAAATGTGTGATGTTCCCTCCCTTCTCTGAGTAACTTCAATGGCTCTTTGTTGCCATTAAAATAAAGTCCAAAATCCTTAACTGGGCTAATAATGTCCATGAGCACTGGGCTCCTCAGTACATGCATAGCCTGAGTGTTCAGTGTTCTGTGGCATTCTGGTCATTAGCCATTCTGAAAGCTTTCGGTTCTGGAACTTACCATGTTGTCCCTCCTCTGGCTTTTATACACAGTGGTCTTTCTCAGAACCACTTCTCCGCCTCCATCCTGTCTGAACCTTCTTTGACCAGACAATTTATCTTATTTACTCTAGGTCCTAGCTTGTTAATCACTGATTTCAGGAATATTTTTCTGATCCAGATCTGTGCCGGGAGCCTTGCTGGGTGATCCTGTGTTTCCATCATTAATCACTTTGAACACTGCATTGTGATTGCCTGTTTACTTTCCTGTTCTGGGTGAGGGCTCGATAAGAAATCATGAGTAAATGAATATATACATTGTTCTGCAGAAGTTGTAGTTCACCCAAAATCACTTAAGTAGGTTGTTACAATGCCAGTAGTGGAACTAGTACTAGAACTCTAGTACCAGGAACTCTGTCCAGCATACTTTCCAGTACTATGGCACATGATGGGTAGGCATCATCAAACTACCACCTCAAAATGAGTGAGAACAGAATTAGAATGACCCAGCCACATTTGATACATATAAATACTCTCCAAAGAGACGCTGTGATATGCAAACATTTTAGGTGTAACATTGTCTATGTCTCCCCATTTTACTTCTCTTTGGGTCTCAATTAGCTAAGGACTGGGATAGCAGGAAAAGAGAACTGACCAGCTATGATAATGTCTAAGTTCCATCTGATAGAATACTGTATAAACCAACTTTTGCCAATATTAAAAAAACCTTGATTTCATAACCAGTCTCTCAAATAGGCATTTATATTGTAACTCATGAGGCCCCTCTATGCACACTACATACTGGACAGTGAAATCTTGCTTACTGCATTAAAGCTTTGCCTTGAAGAAATCCAGTGTGTGCTGAAAAGGAAGTGTTTCCCATAGTATACACATAGATATATAGATGTGAGTATATATGTTTAGCTATAAATCACTTAAAATAGTCAATGCTGTCGTCATTTATAAAAGTAGTGGTGCAGAAGGGGAAAAATAAAATCACATCTTTTATTAGATAAAAGACTCCAAATACACATAAATTAAAACTATAATTTCATCTTCTGTACTTGTGATGTAATTAATCTCTCATATTTTACAGATTTATGTCAACTTGTCACTGAAATGCAAATTGTATTATGTATATAGTATGAGCATATTGTTTTTCACAGCTATGTAACATGGTGCTACTAGACTCCAGCTGAAACTTGGAAATTACTTTATAGATATCATTGTGAATGGGGATTTCTTCAATGCTTTCAGGTTCACAAACAATACATACATTCTGTGTAATTCCAAATTCAAGCAAAATAAAGGCTTAAAACTTAATATAGAAATGAATTGTTTTTTGAAAAATAGGATAATGAAATCATATTGAGTTCTTCATATCCCTGACAAATCTCTAACTCATTGGAAGTGAAATGAGTTTGGACTTAAGTAGTAAATATAGCACTATTCTCAAATGGTTTTTTAAAAGCAGACAAATACTCTAGGGTTTGTTAGTACTAATCAAAATTGAGACAAGAGGAATTATATATGCTTTGTTTATATAAAATAAGATATGGCAGGGTGCGGTGGCTCATGCCTGTAACTCAAAGTAGGCAGATTGCTTGAACCCAGGAGTTCTAGACTAGCCTGGGCAACATAGTGAAACCATGTCTCTACAAAAAATACAATTAGCCAGGCATGGTGGTGCACGCCTGTAGTTCCAGCTACTAGGAAGGCTGAGGTGGCAGAATCACTTGCAACCTGGGGAGCTTGAGGCTGCAGTGAGCTGTGATCATGCCATTGCTCTCCAGCCTGAGCAATAGAGCGAGACCCTGTGTCAAAATAAATAAAATAAAATAAAATAAAATGAGACATACGATCATAAGCTGCTTTAGTAATGGCTTTTGCCGCATTCTTCTGAATATCAGGAATTGTAGAGTTTTCTGCAAATGACAGGAGCTTTTTAAGACCCCCTGTCTGCTGAATCTGCACCATAGTATCCATGTCTTCAAGGCAATTGGCTATCACTGCAAGTGCTTCTATATGAAGGTCATTCAATTCCTAATAATAAAAGCAAATACAACTTTAGAAAGTTGTACTAAAAGAAAGGTACATTTCCCAAATTTGACTACAAGAGGAAATAAAGTCAGTCAGAACACAATGTAATGAATTTTGTTGTGACAGAGGCCCCAGGGAACAGGAGTTCTGCTTATCAAAGTAACATCACTCTTCTTGGCCGTGTGCCCTGTCTCTTCTCCTTTCCCTTACTCCAAAATGTGTTATGGATAAAAAGTAATGCTAGGGAGGAAACTTCCAGAAATCGTAGTCAATGAAGTTGCTCATCCAGTCTTCCACAAAAAACTATTTTGAAATCCGGAGAGAATATTTTTTTAAAAGCAAGACAGAAGCTGATGAAAATATATACTTTAAAATAATTTGTGACTGTAAGAGAAGTATTGCGAGTGTGTGGCCGTCTTGCCTGAGGAAATCTACTGAATCCCCACAGCTATAGAAAACTGCAGTTTTACCTAAATAGCTAGAAATGTAAAGGGGAAATCCCAAAAGTGAGAAATGTTCGAAAGGATAATCCACCATCATGAAGGGAAGGAACTCACTTTCACAGCAAATACATTGTGGCCAATGTTCATGGAATTCACTGGTTTGACCATGTTGCCCACCATCCTGAAGCAGCTGGCTTGATAGACTGGCCTTTTGAAGACTCAGTTACAGCACCAGCTAGTTGGCAATACCTTTCAGGGCTTGGGCAGGGTTCTCCAGAATGCTGTATATGCTCTGAATCAGTGTCTACCATATGGTGCCATTTCTCCCATAGCCAGGATTTGTGGGCCCAGGAAGGGTAAACATTACCTAAGAATTTTGCATCTTCTTCTGGGGTAAGCATTGGGAAATATTTGGTTGTATATAGGATAGTTGTATTATGTTAGGTAAAAGTATGATCTCATCATTGTCTTTATTTGAAGATTATGATTTAAGATGCATATGGGTACCAAACTGACAAGGAGAAAACTTGCGATGAATTTTTATCTGGGCCACAGTACCCAAATATTTGGCCAAATATTATGTTTGTGAAAGTACTTTTTATATGAAATTAATGTTTAAAACAGACGTTGAGTAAAGCAGATTACCCTCCATGATGTGGGTGGACCTCATCTAGTCAGTTGAAGGCCTTAATAGGAAAAGACTGATCTACCTGGCCACAGAGGGAATCCTGCCCGTAGAGCACCCCTGGACTCAAATTACAGCACTTCTCTGGGTCTTCAGCCTACTGGTCTAACCTGTGGATTTTGGACTTGCCAAGCCTCCAAAATCACATGAGCTGATTCCTTAAAGCAACTACCCACCCACCCCCTCAACACACACCCACTGATATGGTTTGGTTCTGTGTCCTCACCCAAATAGCATCGCAAATTGTGATCTCCAGGCAAATTAAATAACATAATCCCCATGTGTCAAGGGAGGGACCTGATGGGAGGTGATTGGATCATGGGGGCAGCTCCCCCATGCTGTTCTCGTGACAGTGAGTTCTCGTGAGATCTGATGGTTTTATAAGTCTTTGACAGTTCCTCCTTCACATGCTCATCTGCTGCCATGTAAGATGAGTTCCCCTCCTGCTATGATTATAAGTTTCCTGAGGCCGCCTTAGCCACTAGGATCTGTGAGTCAATTAAACCTCTTTTCTTTATAAATAACCCAGTCTCAGGTGGTTCTTTATAGCAGCGTAAAAACGGACTAATACAGCCATATACACAGGCACACGTACAATATACATGCATCATGTTCTGTTTTTCTAGAGAACTCTATGGTATAACCCAAAATCTGAGTATAAACTATTCCCAGACCTCTGACTGACCACTAAACTATACACGCATGGAGGAGATCCCAGGGACCCTGGTGAAAATAAACAGGCAAGGACTAAAAAGCATTATATCTTATCCTTGAAGAGGGAGCTGTGCTAGGTGAGATTATTAATTCACTGCTTTTAAATACGGTGCATTCCTCAATCCATGTGCAGCTCGTCTGGCGGAGTGCTGAAACCTTACTGGTCTGAGGTGTTAGAGGTCAGAGCCTGAGACTGATAGAGGTGCCACAGGTGACCGCCAAACTGTAGAAGCTCTGGGGAAACCTCCATGGAATCAGGCTAAAAACAGCAGCAACCAGAAACTATAAGAACTGAGCAGAGATACCAGCTGCACCACTAGTGAGACAAAGTGTGTAGTTCACCACCTACTAGAGCAAAATTGCCACAATCCTCAGACGGGCACAACAGAATCTGGAATCACTGGAAAGTATTATCTACAATGCTCATTCTTAACCATGCAAAAAGGAAACAGGAAAGTGACTCAAAGTCAGAGAAAAAGGCAGTCAATAGAAATCTACTCTGATAGGGCCAGATGTTGGTGGATTAAGTAATTAAAGACTTTAAAGCAGCTATGATAAATATGTTCACAGAGGAAAGCTCAATAGAGAAATGACACTTCAAACATGGAAATTTAAGACTTGAAAAGTACAAAAACTAGAAAGAAAAAATCACCAGATGGACTAAACAGCAGATAAGAGATGCCAAAAGAATCAGATAAATTGAATAGAGATCAAAAGACGTTATTTAATCCAGAAAATTGAAGAAAAATGAGCAGAGCTTTAGAGTCTTGTAAAATATCAAGCGAGACAACTTATGTGTAATTGGGCTCCAGAGGGAAAGAAGGAATAGGAAAAATATTTGCATAAATAATGACTGAAAAATTCCATGATTGGCAGAAAACACTAATTTACAGATCTAAGAAGGTCAAGCACCCCAAGCAGGATATACAATTATATCACTTCTATGCAGAAGAGAAATGCAGAAAGCCAAAGATAAAGAGCAAAGTGTTAAAAGCAGCCAAAGAAAAGTGACACATCATGTACAGGAAGATAGTTAAGCTTAATGGTTGAATTTTCATTGGAAATATTGGCATTCAGAAGAAATTTTAAAACGCTAAAAAGAAAAAACTAGCAGCCAAGAATTTTGAATCAAGCAAAAGTATCTTTTCAAAATTAAAGGCAAAAGGAAGCTACTTCCAGATAAATTTAAAAGACAGAATTTATGCCATTATATTCACACTATAAGAAATGCTAAATAAGGTTCTCCAGAAGGAAATGACCCTGATGACAATGTGGATCTACAGGAAAAAATGAAAAGCATCAGAAATCATAAATATGTGAGTAAATATAAAATATTCAATATTGATGGACAGATGAATATATGCATAAGTACTAGACAAACACATATGAATGTATAATCCTTAATATCTTGAGGACACATGATATGGGACTCTTCAAAACAATTATTACATTGTGTGGTTGGGTTTATAATGGACATAGATATAAAATATGTAACAATATTAACAACAGGAAAAGTAAGTAGAGATATTGTTAAAAGGTTCTAGTATTTTACTTGAAGTAGTTCAATATTAAGTCTAGACTATTATAAGTTAAAGTTAAGTTGCATATTGTAATCACCACAGCAACCACTAAAAACAGAACAAAGAAATATAGCAAAAAAGCCAAGAGAAGAATTACAACGTTAACACTAAAAAAATTAACACTACAGGGGCTGGGTGCAGTGGCTCATGCCTGTAGTCCCAGCACTTTGGGAAGCCAAGGCAGGAGGATCACCTGAGGTTAGGAGTTTGAGACCAGCCTGGCCAACATGGTGAAACCCCCCTTTCTACCCAAAATACAAAAATTAGCTGGGTGTGGTGGCACATGCCTGTAATCCCAGCTACTTGGGAGGCTGAGTAGGAAAATCACTTGAACCCAGGAGGTGGAAGTTGCAGTGAGCCAAGATCGTGCCACTGCACTGCAGCCTAGGTGACAGAGCAAGACTCCATCTCAAAAAATAATTAACACTACAAAAGGCAGGAAGAGATGAACTGTGGAATAAAGCAACAGATCAGACAAATAAACAAATGGCAAGCTTAAATATAACCAAATCAATCATTATATGATACTTGAAAACTAAGCAAAAGGTAATTAAGTAGAAACTGACATATTAATATGTGTTCACTCCATATACGTATATTATCTCTTTAGTTCCTTTTAAAAAGTGTTTTATATTTTTTAGTGTATGGATTTTGCAAAAATTTTGATAAATTTATCTCCAAGTAGTTCATATTTTAGGAATGTATTTTAAGTCCAATTGTACTTTTCTTTTGCTGTTTTGTTCATTGCTCACATATAGAAATATACATTTTTATGTATTGAACTTTCATCCTGTGACCTTGATAGATCTATTTATTAGTTCTAGTAAGTTTCCGTAGTCTTCTTAGGATCTTCTGTATATGTGGTCATGCAATCTGAACAAATATAGATGCAATCTGTGAATAAATACAGTTTTACTTCTTCCTTTCCAGTTTGTTAGTCTTTTTGTTTGTTTGTTTGTTTGTTTGTTTTTGTGAGATGGAGTCTTGCTCTATTGCCAGGCTGGAGTGCAGTGGTGCGATCTCGGCTCATTGCAACCTTCAACTCCCTGGTACAAACGATTCTTTTGCCTCAACCTCTCGAGTAACTGGGATTACAGGCACTTGCCACCATGCCCAGCTAATTTTTGTGTTTTTAGTAGAGATGGGGTTTCACCATGTTGGCCAAGATGGTCTCGATCTCCTGACCTCATGATCCGCCCACCTCAGCCTCCCAAAGTGCTGGGATTATAGTGTGAGCCACTGTGCCTGGCCCCAGTTTGTTAGTCTTTTGTGTTATTTATTTGGCCTTATTGCCCTGGTTCCAACCTCCAGGACAATGCTGAATAAAAATGATGGGAGCAGACACCTGTGCCTTGTACCTACTCTTAGGTGAGGATGGGGACAAGCATTTTATTTTCACTCTCTATATTTTGTATTCTTTGAATTTTTCCCATTAGAATATATACATATCAGTTCTTAAAAAATCCTTCTCACATATTTCCTAGCTCTAACCATAGGCAAGTTATTCAACCTCTTTGAGAGGCATTTTTCTTATTTGTATAATAGGATTAATGCTATAATAGGCATATATGATTATATACGTAATGATACAATTATCAATACTTTCATTTCATAGATAAAAATATCATCACATTCCTCAAAGAATTACAAATTTAATAAAATCACAATGCCTGCCACCTAGTAGGTGCTTCCATCCCCTTTCCTAATTAAAAAAAGACAGGTAAAATATCAGATAGGTGAGAATACTGTGACATATCAGATAAATCCTGTGGTTAGTCACTTTCTACCTGTGTGACATAAGGCAAATTAAGTAACATTTCTGGTTTTAGTTCCTCTTTTAAATAGGATAAAATGTTTGCTATACAGTGTTACTAGGATTTTGCATCACAAATGTAATTACAGGGGATCACATATGGGATCCACGAATCAAAGGCAGGTAGGTCCACATAACTGGGAACATGCTTGTGCCATCTCTGCTCTTTTATATTGTACTTCATTTTCCCCGTGCTGTATAATCAAACTGAGTTCTGGTTTTTTAGAAAAAATTTAACAATTGGATAGTTTGAAACATAATACAAAGTTATTACTCCATTGTACTCCTTCAATATGTTCCTATCTCTGGAATCTCTAAGAGGTACTTCAAGTAGATTTCTGTTATTAGAATTAATTTAATTTACTAAATATTGAAGTAGGGATACTGGATCTGAAATCTGTTTATTACTGTTTCACTAAGGAGTTAGTGGCTAATGACACCGGACACATTCAGAAGCGATCTGAACCACTCAAGTCAATTAAATGGTTTTCAATAAACTGCTAGATGAGTTTTTGTAACCAAGAGATCCTAGAAGGCACAGATATTCTTAAAGTTTGATTCTTAAGGAGCTTATTAGCAACTATGGACATTTAGCTCCAATATTATTAAAATGTATATAGAAGGTAAATTATGCTTCTGCTTTATCCCAGAGAAAACCATAATGAAGGTTAAAAGACTCACCCTAGGGGTTTTAGGAAATCAAGAGGAAGATCATAGACAAGAATTTAAAAATCTTAAGTCTGATAAACCAGAAGACTTTTAAAATTAGTTTATAATGGCCCCTACAATTAGCCTGATTTAAACAGGCCAATAAACTTAATGTAGCAATAAGCAAATTAATCCATTACACTTAATACACATTAAATATAATAAAAGTTCATTTTAAACATTCGGGAGGGATACATTTCCTCGTAGAAAGTCAAATGAATGAAACTAAATACCTTAGTTTCTAGGATCTTAATAAGATGGTCCAATCCTTGACTGTCTCTTAGCATTGTTCGAGACTCCTTATCATTTGTAATAACACCTAAGGTTTTGAGAGCCAACAACTGAATCACTGGATATTCTGACTTCAAGAGATCTAAGATAGGAGGTATTGCATTTAGTTCTTGAAGTGTAGTTCGACACTGAAAATCCTGCCACAAAATACAGATAATCAAAACAATATTTTTTTAAGCAAAATACATTCTCAAGAATGGAGAAATTCTGTTTTCTAACACAAGAACATAAGTTATAATTTTCCCATCTTTTACTCCAGATTCCCTTCCAAAATAACTCACAAAAATAAGAAATCTTTCAATTGACAACACCAAAATTTATTTTAACTGTAATATGTAGACATTGTCTACAACAAAATATACATGGTCTATGTCTTTTGTAGTATCTATTGTTTATTATACAGCAAATTCTGATTACTCTAAACAGCATTATAATAAAATCTATGCATAATGAAATTCTTTTCACACTTGGATACACTGCTTCAAATAGTAATTAATACAATGATATGGCATTGATTCCTTATTATCTCATTCAAATGGATTGTTTATGAAATACCTATTAGCATGCAGTACTGTTGACAGGCCCTCTGCATGCAAATTTAAAGCAGGTTTATTCAGATACATGACCTTTATTTAAGACATTTACACAATCAAGAGGTCATTGTAATCCAGACAATTGTTGTGCTTATATGTCTGTGATTCTGTGTGAGTGAAGAAGTGGGTGGTTGGGGGAGCTTAAGAAAACAAGCCAAGAAGCCATGAAACGCTCCCAAACTCTTTTAAGACAAGACACCTTTAATCAAAACATGGTAAATATAAAATAGTATATTTTATATTTATACTTTTTTTATATTTTACTATTTTACTATATATATTTATAAGGCAGAAAATGTTCCAATTGTAGCTTAGCTTTCCCCTGTCCATCCTTCAGTTGATCACTAATATTCAGCTTCCTTTAGACACAACTGTAGGTTGCTTTTTGTCATGGATTGAATTGTATCCCCCCAAAATAAATGTTGAAGTCCTAACCCCAGTACCTCATAATGTGATCTTATTGAAAACAGGGTCATTGCAGATGTAATTGGTTAAGATGAGGTTGTCCTGGAGTAAGGTGGGCCTTTAGTGGTGTCCTTGTACAATTAGTGTCCTTAGGGGAGAGAGATGACAGAGGGAGAGCTTGCTGGAATGCAACCACAAGCCAAGGGATGCTACCAATGGATGGCCACTACATGCAGATGGGAAGAGGAGAGGAAGGATCTTATGTAGTCTCAGTGGGGATGTGGTCCTACTGACACCTTGATTTTGAACTTCTGGCCTCCAGAACTGTGACTCTCTGTAGTTTTAAGCCACCTAGTTTGTAGTACTTTGTTACAGCAGCCCGAGGAAACTAATACACATTTTTAAGCCAGTACTGCTGTTAAGAACTGTGGGGGTAATTATTTTGATTTCTTCTTGATTAAAACAATAGGGAAATATTGCTGTAAGGAGTCTTTGGATTTAAAACACAAATATGCTTACAGGAATATTTAATCAAATGAGGTAAAGCCAAAGTAACGGGAGAAGGGAAAAGAGGGACTGAGCTTCCTCTTTAGGATGTCTTTTTTAGGGAGGGAGGGGGAGTGGCAACTGCATGCTGGGCCAGGAATTTTGCTTTTGCTGCCTTTTGACAGGAGCCTGTTTGTCTCTCTCTGCCTGGATACGTTGCCTCTCCATTAATCCTCTTCTTCACTCTCGTTTTGGTATCTCCTCATTTCTTACTCTATTGATGGCCATTTAAAATTTGGGTCTTTCCAATTTCAGGTGATCTAAAGTTCATCAAATGTGCATGATAATTGTTAAGGAATCTAAGCAGCAGAGAAAGCTGTTCAAAGCAGCAGGAAGCTGACCTGCTGTGGGCGTGAGGGTGTGTGCGTGTGTGTGTGTGTGTGTGTGTGTGTGTGTGTGTGTGTGTGTGTGTATGTATGTGTGTTCCCAGGGTGGGGGTTCAAAGGACAGGACTGTAGGGGAGGGGAAGGTTGGCAGTTTCTTTCCATGACAAAGGAAAACAGCAGAGTGAGGTGGTGTCTTGCTATTGTGGACAATGAATTCTGTTCTGCATACTCAGATCATTAGATTTTTAGCAACAAATAAGCCTAAACCAAAATCTCAGTACATTGAATAGGGTATATATTACATCCGATGTGCTTAGACCACCAGGGTTCAATCAATAGTAACTGCCCAGGTTCCGCATATTAGATTTCTTGTTTCAAAAGAAGTACATTTTATTTGCATGCCATTCTATTCTTTAAAAATAGAAATACATTTCCAAAATACTTTTTCATAGAAAACAATGACTTATGTGAAAATTGAAAGATATCTACATTAAGCTTCCATTATTTTTTCTCTGAATGATAAATACCAGTAAAAGAAGATCCGATGATGCAAAACTGGTGAGTTTTAAAAGCTTTTTTTCTATTTTAATGGGAAAATAAATTCTAAAATCAGCTTTTGTCAGAACACTTTTTAGAAATTAATCTTACCTGCACCAAGTTGTAAATGCATTCCATAGAATTCTTCTTTACATCCGGGTCTGGGCTACTCAGTAGTCTGATGAGTGGCTCTAATCCCCCATGTTCAAATATTTGCACTTTACTGGTGTACTCTGCAGACATGTTTGCTAGACAAAGACTAGCAAACTCATGGATAACTACTTCTTCTGTGTATCAAAAATAAATAACACAAGTATGCCAACTGCTTATTATTCAGTCACTACTTTAAAATATGCTTTGGAAACCAAAGCTCCACAAATTGTATCTTGCTTATAGCTCACCTTTTTTATAAACTCAAAATTGAGTTCTGGCTTGAGAGATTTTAATAACACTTCACAATAGTTCATGAATGATTTTCAATATATAGTTTAATCAACTGTAAAAAACCAGTTCCATTTTTTAAATCAGATATAGAATGCAAAGTTACCTTCTGGAGCGAGCTGGGCAATGACAGAATTCATGACATCTAACTCCCTTAACAATTTTTTAACACCATCTACAAAGGAAGAAACAGAATATTGATGTTTATTGATAATAATAATAGGCCGGGTGAGGTGGTTCATGACTGTAATCCCAGCATTTTGGAAGGCTGAGGCAGGTGAATCACTTGAGGTCAGGAGTTCAAGACCAGCCTGGCCAACATGGTGAAACCCCTACCTTATTAAAAATACAAAAATTAGCCAGGTATGGTGGTTTGTACCTGTAATCCCAGCTACTTGGGAGGCTGAGGCAGGAGAATCACTTGAACCTGGGAGGCAAAGGTTGCAGTGAGCTGAGATCATGCCACTGAAATCTAGCCTGGGCAATGGAGTGAGACCCTGTCTCAAAATAATAATGATAATGGCAGTATCTACTGAACACTCCCTTATGAGACAGGTAACATTATTATCTCATTTTACAGAGGAGGAAATTGAGGCTCAAAACCACATAGCAAGTGGTGGGGCAGGTTTCTTGCCTAGGTGGGGCCAACCCAGCACATTCTCTAGCCTGCTAAATTCCTGGATCCTGAGCTGTACTTCCTTCTAAGACACTAGAAACAATAACCATAAAAGTGCAAAATGTGCCTAGAACACATATCAGAAGAGTTGAGTTACTGTGTCCTACACTTATTTATTATGTAATAGTAATCTTTGTGTGTGTGTGTTTTGCTGGGAGGGTATTTTTAAATTCTGATTTTAATAAATCTTGTACAGAATGCAAATAAGAATTATCCAGCCTATTTCAATTAATACATTTTGATTGCTTACGTTCAATTTGATTGTTAGAAATGCCAAAATGCTTAAAATAAGTATATTGACTGTTGTAAAGTACATTTTATACTATTTTTGTCAGCCTAATTAAAGCTAGACAGGTATGCCTGTGTACAGGGCTCTAACCTCAGTGCCACTACTAACCACCTGCATGACTTTGGGCAAATAAACGAATGCTTTGAGGTATCTATCCTACTTTTAAAATAAAGAGTTGCATAAGAGGTATTACAAAGGTTTGTGTGTTTGTTTTGAGACAGGGTTTCACTCTGTCACCCAGGCTGGGGTGCAGTGGTGTGATCATGGCTCACTGCAGCCTCAATCTCCTGGACTCAAGCAATCCTCCCACCTCAGCCTCCCAAAGTGCTGGGATTACAGGAGTGAGCCACCATGCCTGGCCACAAAATATTTTTGTTTCTCAAATTCCATGGTTTGTAAATAGCATAAAACATAAGAAATTTTAAAAACTTCCCTTTTTTGGTTATAATTTTCCTTTTTTGTTTTGGTTAAACATTCAATATGATACTAACATAGAATTGCTACACAGATAATCCCTGTGATAAACTTAGGAAGGCCCATAATTCAATTGAGTACTGCCTTATTTAACTTCTCTATGCCTCTGTTACCTCAGATGTAAAGGAAATAATAATAGTACCTACCTCACAGGGCTGCTAGATAGGATGAAATGGTTTAATATATCAGTAGCACTTAGCACAGTGCCTGGCCCCTTGTCAGTGCATGTAAGTGTTAACTAGTATTATTATCATAGTCTAAGTTGGTGGGACATGCACTCCGCATGACTGCCCTCATCCTGTTGCTATCTCCGGAAACACTCCCAGGCCCCTGCCTTAGAGCACAACTACCATCAGAGCTCCCAAAGTCACTGCCTTCCACTGACTCCTCGCAGAGGGCCCCATCTGCTTCCAGCACCGCAGCTGCCCGCAAAAGCAGTCTCTGTAGCTGAGGCTGTAATGGCACAGACGCCACACAAAACCGCCCTTCCACGTCTCTCCCCAACTTCCACTCATAACTGTCCCCGAACACACTCATACCACAAATCCCTGCTGGACATGGAATAAGGAGGCCTCACTGTCATCACATGGGGTCCAGGGAAAATGGTGAGTGGCGGGTAGGCAGGAAAACCAGGAAAGAATTCGTGCTTGTGTTTTGCTGAGATTATCATAAGATGGGAAAGTATAATGATTTTAGCCATGTACCATGATAGGCATGTGTTTAGTCATAGCTACCTAAGTTTAATGTTAGAATTCAGTCTCCACTAAGAGTGTCATTTAAAATTTATTATGAGTTACAGGGTTTTTGGTGGCTGACTCAAAAACTACCATTAGAAAATGACAAGGAAAACATATCCTGTTCATAAGTCAGAGACTGCCTTTATTGGCATGGTGGTCAAACTGATATTCTAATGGACCTAATAGTGTCTTTTAACTAATATTATTATACCGTCATATTATATGATACTAATATGTTATTTAATATATAATGTATAATTACATATTAATATATTATACTAATGATACATAATATAATTGATATTGTATTCTTGATATTAATCACATATTAATGTTAATCATATATACATGATTAATATTACATAGTATATATTATATATTAATAGAATAATAATATGACATATATGATTCCAAGCAAGTAATAGGTCTAAGAAGTAAATGCACTTTTTAAAATTTATTCTTTTGAGACAGTCTCACTCTGTCGCCCAGGCTGGAGTACAGTGGCACGATCTCAGCTCACTGCAACCTCCACCTCCTGAGTTCAAGTGATTCTCCTGCCTCAGCCTCCCGAGTAGCTGGGATTACAGGCACCCGCCACTATGCCTGGCTAATTTTTGTATTTTTAGTAGAGACAGGGTTTCACCATGTTGGTCAGGCTGGTCTCGAACTCCTGACCTCAAGTGATCTGCCTACCTTGGTAAATGCACATTTAAATTTATCTTTTGTAAAATATAGTTTGCAGTTTCAAAAAATCAGTTTATTAAAACTCTTTAGGCTTTGTTCACTAAGAAATAGATATGAAATGTAACATACATGTAGGCAGGCAAATTACATTACACTAAAGAAAAAAACTTTAAGAGAAAATGATTGCTATCTCAGCTTGTAGGACTACATCGCCAACTCTGAGAGGAGTTTTTGCATGGATGTGCTTGCACATATTTTCCCTATTTTAAAATTATCCCTTAAAATATGAAATCACACATTTGCTGCATTATACTGATAAAACGTTTTTGTGAACATTAAAGTCAGTTTAAATAAAATTGAAACAAATTCCTTAATGTTAAATTTAAAAGAATGATAATGCATTACATGGGATTATTTGATTATTTTTTAAAGTTGATACTTACTATTAGAAGCCAGGATTCCAAATATCATAGTAGCATTTCTTCTTACAATTTTATCTTCGTGGGTGAGTAGCTTAGTTAAAGGTTCCACAGCTCCAAGTTCAAGGAGGGTTGTTTTATTTTCCTCACCTGACATCACACGTAAAACAAAACCATACATGGATATTATCGATCTCATCAGCATTCTGCCTTGTGCCATTCCAATTTCTTTTCTTTTTTTTTTTTTTTTT
>NW_016804262.1:776288-783148 GCF_001698545.2 Rhinopithecus bieti
TTTTTATCTTTGTGTTCTGAAATTTCAAAGTCAGTTTTCTTTGTATGAATGTTTTTTTCATTTACTTTGCCAGGTTCCTGGTAGTTCTGTTCAATCTAGAAACTCATGTCCTTCCATTTTAAGAAAATTTCTTCTACAACTTGTACAACTTTAGGGGTTTTACTCTGAGCACCCTTATTGGTCATCCTGTCCTTCGGTATTGCCTATAAAAAATACCTGTGTTAAATATTTTTTGTTGTTGTTGTTGTTCTTGTTGTTGAGATGGAGTCTCGCTCTGTCGCCCAGGCTGGAGTGCAGTGGCCGGATCTCAGCTCACTGCAAGCTCTGCCTCCCGGGTTTACGCCATTCTCCTGCCTCAGCCTCCCGAGTAGCTGGGACTACAGGCACCCGCCACCTCGCCCGGCTAGTTTTTTGTATTTTTTAATAGAGACGGGGTTTCACCGTATTAGCCAGGATGTTCTCGATCTCCTGACCTCGTGATCCGCCCGTCTCGGCCTCCCAAAGTGCTGGGATTACAGGCTTGAGCCACCGCGCCCGGCTCTTTTCATATATTTCTACGTATGTCCTATTGGTTCTCTTTCTCTAGAGAATCCTGACTAATACAATGCAAAAGATAACTGTAATAATAGAGAAAACCGAAATTGTGGAGGGGAGTTTATGGGAACTCTACTTCTCATTTCTCTTTTCTTTTTTTCTTGAGGCAGGGTCTTGCTCTGTCACACAGGCTGGAATGCAATGGTGTGATCATGGCTCTCTGCAGTCTCAACCTCCTGGGCTCAAGTGATTCTCTCACCTCAGTCTCCTGAGTAGCTGGGACTACAGGCAAACACCACCATGCCTAGCTAATTTTTTTTTTCAACTTTTTTTTGGTAGAGATGGGGTCTCACTATGTTTCTCAGGCTGGTCTCAAACTCCTGGGCTCAAGTGATCCTCCTGTCTCAGCCTCCCAAAGTGCTGGGATTACAGGCTCCATAAGCCACTGTGTCTGGCCTAATTTTTATAAACCTAAAACTGCTTACAGAAAAGTCTAGAATTTTTTTAAAAAATAAATTCTACAAATTGTGAGAAAAATTCTGCAAATATATGTCTGATACAGAAATAAAGAATGTGTATCCAGAATATATAATTTCTAAAACTGAATAAGAAAACAACCAAATTTTAAAATATATATGAACAAATGATTTGAACAGATACATCACCAAAGAGGATATACAATGATGATAAAGTACATTTTCTCTGCATCATTAGTCATTAGGGAAATGCAAATTAAAACCACAATGAGATACCACTTCACACCCACAAAGATTACTATAATTAAAAAGATGAACAGCAACAAGTGCCAGCTAGTGTAGAGAGAAATTACAACCCTCATATATTGCTGGTGAGAATATAAAACAGTACAAATCACTTTGGAAAATGGTTTGGCAGTTTCTTAAAATGTTGATGTACACCTACCATATGACCCAGGCAAACTGTGGTAAATCCATATAATGGAATAGCAATAAAAAGAAATGCTACAATACGAATTAATCTCAAAATAATTAGGGTGCATGAACAGAGCCAGATTATGTCATCTTCTATAAATCAAATATAGAGATAGTTCTACCTCTTTCTCTAATCTTTGAGAAAGTTTTTAACTACACATTTTCTGGATGCCTTCTATTTCTTTTTCTTGCCTGATTGCATTGGCTAGAACCTCCCATACAATGTTGAATAAAGACATCCTTCTCTTGCTCCTGATCTTAGGGGAAAAGCATTCAGTTTTTTACCATTAAGTGTGATGTTAAGCATAGGTGTTTTTTGTAGATATCTTTTATTAGGTAGAGAAAGTTTATATCTATTCCTACTTTGCAGACATATTTTATCAGGAGTGGATGTTGGATTTTGCCAAAAAGGTTGTTTTGCATGTATTAAGATGATCATATGGTTTTTCTTTTTTCTTAAAAAAATGTTTTTTCTTATTGCTGCTGTAATAACAAAACTAGTGGTTTAACAACAACACAAATTTATTATCTTATGGTTTGAAAGTCAGAAGTCTGATATATATCTCAGTAGGTGAAATTCAAAATGTTGGCAGGGCTATCTATGCTCCTTGGGAGCTAAGCTCTATGGCAGAATCCATTTCCTTTTCTTTTCCAGGTAGCATGCCTTGGTTAGTGAGTCCCTTTCATCTTCAAAGCCAGAAATCACACCCTTCTGACCTCTGTGTCCACCATCATATCTTCTCCAATTCTGTCTCTCTTGCCTTCTTCTTTCACCAATAAGGGACTTTGTGATTGTGTTGGGCCAACCTAGATAATCCAAGGTAATCTCCTCATCTCAAAGTAATTTGATTAGCAACCTTAATTCTATCAGCATTCTTATTTCTCCCTTGTCATGTAACACACTATTTTCATAGCTTCCAGGGATTCTGATGTAGATATTTTGGGGTTATTTTTCTACCTGCCACACATGGTAAAATACCTTGATTGATTTTCAGTTATTAAACCAACCTTGCAATCTGGGAATAAGAGTCATTTAGTCATAATGTGTTAGCTTTCTTTATACATTGCTGAATTTAATTTGCTAACATTTTGTTTAGAATTTTTACATCTATGTTAATAAGGCGTATTGACTTGCAGATTTCTTTCTTTTCTTGCCTTTTTCTATTTGGGCCTTTATACAGTAGTGGTGGCTTCACAGAATGAATTGGGAAGTATGCCATCCTTTTCAATTTTCTGAAAGTATTTGTGTGTAATTGGTATTATTTCTTCCTTAAACGTTTGGTAGAATTCACCAGTAAAATCATCTGGACCTGGAGTTTTGTTTGTGAGAGAGTTTTTAACTACAAATTTCACTTTTTGTAATATAGAGCTATTCAAACTGTCTTTTTTTTAGTGAGCTTGGAAATTTATATCTTGAAATAAACTTGTCCACTTAATCTAAGTTGTGGAATATGTTGGTATTAATTTATTGATAATATTCCTTTTATCCTGTTCATATCTGTAGGATCTCTAGTGATGTCCCTTCTCCCACTCCTGATATGGATAATTTGTCTTCTCTCTTATTTTGTCTATCAATCCATCTAGAGGTTTATCATTCTTATTGATCTCAAAAGCAGCTTTTCATTTTATGGCTCATCAATTTTTTTTGTTATCTATTTCATTGATTTATACTGAGATATCTATTACATCCTTATTACTAACTTTTGGTTTAATTTGTTTTTTGTTTTGTTTTGTTTTGTTTTGAGATGGAGTCTCACTCTATCGCCAGGCTGGAGTGCAGTGGCTGATCTCGGCTCACTGCAACCTCTGCCTCCCAGATTCAAGAGATTCCCCTGTCTCAGCCTCCCAAGTAGCTGGGACTACAGACGCGCGCCACCACACCTGGCTAATTTTCTGTATTTCAGTAGAGATGGGGTTTCACCATGTTGGCCAGTATGGTCTCAATCTCCTGACCCCATGATCTGCTCACCTCAGCCTCTCAAAGTTCCAGGATTACAGGCATGAGCCACTGCACCCAGCCTTGTTCTTCTTTTTCTAGTTTCTTAAGATAGAAGTTGAGGTTATTGGTTTGAGACTTTCCTTGTTTTCCAGTATAGGCATTTAGTGCAATCAACTTCTCTCTAAATACTTTTAGTAGCATCCTTTACTGTGTTTTAATTTTCTTTTTTTTTTTTTTTTTTTTTTTGAGACGGAGTCTCGCTGTGTCGCCTGGGCTGGAGTGCAGTGGCCGGATCTCAGCTCACTGCAAGCTCCGCCTCCCGGATTCACGCCATTCTCCTGCCTCAGCCTCCCGAGTAGCTGGGACTACAGGCGCCCGCCACCTCGCCCGGCTATTTTTTTGTATTTTTTAGTAGAGACGGGGTTTCACCATGTTAGCCAGGATGGTCTCGATCTCCTGACCTTGTGATCCGCCCGTCTCGGCCTCCCAAAGTGCTGGGATTACAGGCTTGAGCCACCGCGCCCGGCCTACTGTGTTTTAATTTTCAATTCTGATTTTTGTTTTGATTTCTTCTTTGATTCATGAGTCATTTAAAAGTATGTTATTTATTTTCTAACTACTTAACAATTATCCAGAGTTTTCTACATTATTGATTTCTAAGTCCACTGTGGTATGAAAATATATTTTGTGTTATTGGAATCACTTAAAATTTATTGAGGCTTATTTTATGGCCCAGAATATGATCTATTTGGATAAATGTTCTGTATGCACTTGAAAAAAAATATGTACTCTGCTGCTCTTAAAGTGTTCTATAAATATTAATTAGGTTAAATTCATTGATATTGTCAAATCCTTTATATACTTATATATTTTCTGTCTACTTGTTCTTTCATTTATTGAGAAGAGTATTTAAGTCTCCAGCTCTAATTGTGGATATCTATTTCTCCTTGCATTATTAGCTCCATGTATTTTGAAGATGTCATGTTTGGTACATAACTGTTTAAGATTTTTTGACCCAGGAAGCGTAAAGGGTTGGGGAATTCCCTTTCCTAGTAAAGAGAAGCTGTGACAGATGGTACCTTGAAAATTGGGACACTCCCACCCGAATACTGTGCTTTTCCAACAGTGTTAGCAAACAGCACACCAGGAGATTATATCCCATGCCTGGCTCAGAGGGTCCCACACCCACGGAGCCTCACTCACTGCTAGCACAGCAGTCTGAGATCGAACTGCAAGGCGACAGCATGGCTGGGGGAGGGGCTGTTGCTGAGGCTTGAGTCGGTAAACAGAGCAGACCGGAAGCTCGAACTGGGTGGAGCCCACCACAGCTCAAGGAGGCCTGCCTGCCTCTGTAGACTCCACCTCTGGAGGCAGGGCATAGCTGAACAAAAGGCAGTAGAAACTTCTGCAGACTTAAGTGTCCCTGTCTGACAGCTTTGAAGAGAGTAGTGGTTCTCCCAGCACAGAGTTTGAGACCTGAGAATGGACAGACTGCCTCCTCAATTGGGTCCCTTACCGCCAAGTAGCCTAACTGGGAGACACCTGCCAGTAGGGGCCAACTGACACCTCATACAGCCAGGTGCCCCTCTGAGATGAAGCTTCCAGAAGAAGGATCAGACAGAAACATTTGCTGTTCTGCAGTATTTGCTGTTCTGCAACCTCCGCTGGTGATACCCAGGCAAACAGGGTCTGGAGTGGACCTCCAGCAAACTCCAACAGACCTGCAGCTGAGGGTCCTGACTGTCAGAAGGAAAAATAACAAACAGAAAGAACATCCACACCAAAACCCCATCTGTATGTCACCATCATCTAAGACCAAAGGTAGATAAAACCACAAAGATGGGGAGAAACCAGAGCAGAAAAGCTGAAAATTCTAAAAATCAGAGTGCCTCTTCTCCAAAGGAATGCAGCTCCTCACCAGCAACAGAACAAAGCTGGACGGAGAATGACTTTGACGAGTTGAGAGAAGAAGGCTTCAGGTGATCAGTAATAACAAACTTCTCCGAGCTAAAGAAGGATGTTCGAACCCATCACAAAGAAGCTAAAAACCTTGAAAAAAGAGTAGACAAATGACTACCTAGAATAAACAGTGTAGAGAAGTCCTTAAATCACCCAACGGAGCTGACAACCACGGCACAAGAACTATGTGATGCATGCACAAGCTTCAGTAGCCGATTTCATCAACTGGAAAAAAGGTTATCAGTCATTGAAGGTCAAATGAATGAAATGAAGCAAGAAAAGAAGTTTAGAGAAAAAAGAGTAAAACAAACAAACAAACAAACAAAGCCTCCAAGAAATATGGGACAATGTGAATAGACCAAATCTACATCTGATTGGCACACCTGAAAGGGATGGGGAGAATGGAACCAACTTGGAAAACAGTCTTCAGGATATTATCCAGGAGAACTTCCCTAACCTAGCAAGGCAGGCCAACATTCAAATTCAGGAAATGCAGAGAATGCAACAAAGATACTCCTCGAGAAGAGCAACTCCAAGACACGTAATTGTCAGATTCACCAAGGTTGAAATGAAGGAAAAAATGTTAAGGACAGCCAGAGAGAAAGGTGGGGTTACCCATAAAGGGAAACCCATCAGACTAACAGCAAATCTCTCAACAGAAACTCTACAAGCCAGAAGAGAGTGGGGGCTAATATTCAACATTCTTAAAGAATTTTCAACCCAGAATTTCCTATCCAGTCAAACTAAGCTTCATAAATGAAGGAGAAATAAAATTCTCTACAGACAAGCAAATGCTGAGAGATTTTGTCACCACCAGGCCTGCCTTACAACAGATCCTGAAGGAATAACTAAACATGGAAAGGAAAAACTGGTACCAGCCATTGCAAAAACATGCCCAATTGTAAAGACGAGACTGCATCAACTAATGAGCTAAATAACCAGCTAACATCATAATGACAGGATCAAGTTCACAAAAAACAATATTAACCTTAAATGTAAATGGGCTAACTGCTCCAATTAAAAGACACAGACTGCCAAATTGCGTAAAGAGTCAAGACCCATCAGTGTGCTGTATTCAGGAGACCCATCTCATGTGCAGAGACACACATAGGCTCAAAATAAAGGGATGGAGGAAGATCTACCAAGCAAATGGGGAACAAAAAAAAGCAGAGGGGTTGCAATCCTAGTCGCTGATAAAACAGACTTTAAACCAACAAAGATCAAAAGAGACAAAGAAGGACATTACATAATGGTAAAGGGATCAATTCAACAGGAAGAGCTAACTATCCTAAATATATATGCACCCAATACAGGAGCACCCAGATTCATAAAGCAAGTCCTTAGAGACTTACAAAGAGACTTAGACTCCCACACAATAATAATGGGAGACTTTAACACCCCACTGTCAACATTAGACAGATCAACGAGACAGAAAGTTAACAAGGATATCCAGGAATTGAACTCATCTCTGCACCAAG
>NW_016804262.1:783679-799824 GCF_001698545.2 Rhinopithecus bieti
TCAGGCAAGAGAAAGAAATAAAGGGTATTCAATTAAGAAAAGAGGAAGTCAAATTGTCCCTGTTTGCAGATGACATGATTGTATATTTAGAAAACCCCATCATCTCAGCCCAAAATCTCCTTAAGCTGATAAGCAACTTCAGCAGTCTCAGGATACAAAATCAATGTGCAAAAATCACAAGCATTCCTATACACCAGTAACAGACAGAGAGCCAAATCATGAGTGAACTCCCATTCACAATTGCTTCAAAGAGAATAGAATACCTAGGAATCCAACTTACAAGGGATATGAAGGAGAACCCCTTCAAGGAGAACTACAAACCACTGCTCAACGAAATAAAAGAGGACACAAACAAATGGAAGAACATTCCATGCTCATGGATAAGAAGAATCAATATCGTGAAAATGGCCATACTGCCCAAGGTAATTTATAGATTCAATTCCATCCCTATCAAGTTACCAATGACTTTCTTCACAGAATTGGAAAAAACTACTTTAAAGTTCATATGGAACCAAAAAAGAGCCTGCATTGCCAAGACAATCCTAAGCCAAAAGAACAAAGCTGGAGGCATCATGCTACCTGACGTCAAACTATACTACAAGGCTACAAAACAGCATGGTACTGGTTTATACTGTTTTATACTACAAGGCTATAAAACAGCATGGTACTGGTACCAAAACAGAGATATAGACCAATGGAACAGAATAGAACCCCCACGAATAATACCACACATTTACAACCATCAGATCTTTGACAAACCTGACAAAAACAAGCATGGGGAAAGGATTCCCTATTTAATAAATGGTGCTGAGAAAACTGGCTAGCCATATGTAGAAAGCTGAAACTGGATCCCTTCCTTACATCTCATACAAAAATTAATTCAAGATGGGTTAATGACTTAAATGTTAGACCTAAAACCATAAAGTGCAATTCTTGAAGGTGACATGTGGTGTAGTCTTGCTTTTTATCCAGTATACCAATTTCTCCCTGTTAAGGTATTTAGGACATTTATATTTAATTTGATTTTTGATATGGTTAGGTTTAAATCCACCATCTCGTTATTTGTTTTTTATATGCCCCATTATTCCATGTTTTCTTTTTTCTTCATATTCTGCCTTATTTTCTATGTATTCTAGGAATGTTACTTATTCTATTTTATTTCATTTTCTTATTTAATATTATTCTTTATTTTGTTATTTTAGTGGTTTCATTAGGGTTGCAGTATACATCTTTAACGTATCACAGTCTACTTTCAAGTGCTATTAATGCACTTCACATATGAGATCCTAACAATAGTATACTTCCATTTTTTTTCCCTTTCTGCCTTGGGGCTGGTGTTGCCATATATTTTGTTTATACATATGTTTCAAATTGCACAATATATGATTATTTTGTTTTAAAATAATAAATTTGCTTTTGAAGTGATTCAAATAACAAAGAAAATATATATGTTGCCATTTCTAGCACTCTGTATTCTTTTTTGTAGATCCATATTTCCATCTAGTGTTATTTTCCTTCTGCCTGAAAGGCCTGTTTTCATTATAAGTAGTAGTGTAGATCTGCTGGAAATAAATTATTTTAGCTTTTTTATGTTTAATAAAACTTCATTTCACCTAAGTTTTGAAAGTTTTTTTCTAGATAGTAATTCTGGGTTGAAAGTTTTATTTTCTTTTATTCTTTAAAGATTGTTGCTCTATAGACTTCTCACTTGTGAAATTTCTGATGATAAATCATCCTTATTTATAATTTGTTATTTAATATCTATTGTCATCCTTATCTTTTTTGAATGTAACATGTTTTTACTGATTCTGGCTGCTTTTAAGATTTTCTCTTTATCACTGGTTTTAAGCAATTTGATTTTAATGTACTGTGGCATAGTTTGATTCATATTCTTTGCACTTGGGTTTTGACAAACTTTTTGGATCCATGGACTTAGAGTTTTCATCAGACTTAGGGAAACCTTGGCCATTATTTCTTCAAATGCTTTTCTGTCCCTATCTCCCTTTTCAGAGACTCCAATTACACATATAGATTCATCAATCTTTTTATTCTGCAGCATCTCATCTGCATTAATCAAAGCCTATGTATTTTTCATTTCAGACACTGAAGTTTTCATCTCTAGAAGTTGTATTCGGGTCTATCTTATAGCTTCCATGTTTTTACTTTCTAAACATATAGAATACGGTTGTAATTAATCTTTTAATGTCTTTTCCTGCTAATTCTAACATCTGGGTCAATTTGATTTACTCATTGATTTATATCTTATGCATTTTTTCTGCTTTTTTTCATGCCTGGTAATTTTTTTATTGGATGCAAGACATTGTGAATTTTACCTTCTTGGGCAATGGATATTTCTGTATTCTTAAGATTTTTTTCAGGGACAAATTAAGTTACTTGGAAGCAACCTGATCCTTTCAAGTCTTGCTTTTTTTATTTTTTATTTTTTATTTTTTATTTTTTTTTTTTGAGGCGGAGTCTCTAAGTCTTGCTTTTAATATTTACTAGGTGGTACTAGAACAGTGCGCAATCTAGGACTAATTATTTCTCATACTGAGGCAAGACTCCTCTATGTATTCTACACAATGTTCCATGAATTCTGAAGTTTCTGCCTGACTAATGGAACAGGCGCGCTACTCCTAGCCCTCTGTGAGCACCAGGCATTGTAACCCCAATCCTTTGGCTGCCTCTTTGTCCAACTATTTATCTCACATATACATGCTGCTCACTACTCTTCTAAATACAAGAATGGGACCCTTTACAGATCTCCTGAGTTCTCCCTTTGTGAAACTCATTCCTCTCCTTTACTCTGTCCTGAAAACTCTAAATGCCTTTATTTCTCTGGACTTTCAGGTTTGTCTTCTTAACTCAGAGAGTTCACCAGGTTACCCTTTTCAGTGCTATGGCCAAAAAGCTCTCTGAAGTCAAAAATCTGAGGCAGTCATAGAGTTTACTTCCCTTGTTTCCTACCTCTCAGTGGTCACTGCCCTTTATTGTCTGATGTTGATACTCTTGTCAACTGTTATTTCATATATCTGGTTTCTTTCCTTCATTGTTTCTGCCAGTAGACTAAGTCTACTCTACTTTCACATATTGGGTCTGTTTCATTCATTGTTTCAGGCAGTAGAGTGGTCCATCTTGGCCAGAAGCCAAAGTCCTATCATTTTTTTTTAATTTTAGACAACACTACTGGTATAAAACATCAGATTTAAAATTATTTCTGTATTGATTTCATAGGAAATACATTCCTATCTATTTCTTCATGTTATGCAAAAAGAGATAACACATAATTAGATACATGTGACAGCCAGATGATGTATAACGACTCTATTAGACTGAAAGGGATTCATGCTGCCATAGATGCACAATCCAATATCTCCCTGAAATTTGACCCAGGATTCTACACCATCCATTCAAAAAGATATAGTACCTTCCAGAAACACTCTGGTTTACATCTGGATCCTCAATGATAACCTGAGTGACAAAGAAAGGTGAGTATTGTACCCTTTGCTAATTGAATGATTCATTGTTCTCTAATTCAATTTCTAACACAATATGTCAAATATCATTTATTTAAAACAAAATTGTCCCTATATTAGTTTGAAATGTTTTATTTAAAAAACCAGTTTACTTACACTAAACTCTCAAATTAATATTCTCAATTAAAATGTCATGCAAATTAATAAGTCTAATCTTACCATTTGTAGTAATATGAGCACTAAAATATAAGCACCTTGTATGTTTTTAAATCCTCTGTGAATAAACCTTTCAATAGAACCTGATATGTAATATTTACAGTTTTAAAATAAGCTTTGTTTTACAACACTGTTAGTTTTACAGAAAAGTTACAAAAACAGTACAAAGAGTTTGCATGTACCTCAGACCCAGTTTCCCCTATTATTAATATTTGATATTAGTATGTACATTTTTTACAAGTAATGAACTAATATGAAGACACTATTATTAACTAATGCACTTAGTTATTCGGATTTCCTTAGTTTTAACCTAACATCTTCTTTCTGTCCCGGGGTCCTATGTCATTAGTCATAATGCCTCCATTATGTGAGTTTCTCCGACTTGGTTGTTGTGGATAGCCATGACAGTTTTGAGGAGCATCAGCTAGGTATTTTGTACCTGAACCAGGATTTGTCTGATTTTAAAAAATCATTATTAGAGTGGGGTTATGGATTTTTAAGAAAAATAACACAGAAATAAAGTGTCATTTTATCATATCATGTCAAGGGCACTTATTATTGATAGGACTTATCACAGTTGGTGGGTTTTTTTTTTTTTTTTTTTTGGTTGGTTGGTTGGTTGGTTTGTTTTTTGAGACAGGGTCTCTCTCTGTTGCCTAGGCTGGAGTGCAGTGGCACAATCTCAGCTCACTGCAACCTCTGCCTCCCAGGGTCAAGAGTCCTCCCACCTCAGCCTACTGAGTAGCTGGGACTGCAGACATGCCGTCACATATGACTTATGTTTTTATTTTTTGTAGAGGTGGGGTTTTGCCATGTTGCCAAGGCTGGTCTTGAACTCCTGGGCTCAAGTGATCCTCCCACTTCAGTCTCCAGAGTAGCTGGGACTACAATCATGCACCACCACACATGGCTAGTTTTTGTATTTTTTTTTTTTTGTAGGGATGGGACTTTGACACATTGCCAAGGCTGGTGTCAAACTCCTGGGCTCAAGTGATCCACCCACCTTGGCCTCCCCAAGTGCTGAGATTACGGACATTAGCCACCATGCCCAGATGGGTGGTGTTAGTTTTGATCACCTAGCTGAGGTGTAGTGTTTGTCAGGTTTATCCATTATAAGCTTATTTTCCCCCAGTACTATGTTGTACTCTTTGGATATAAATCACTCTGTGCATCTCCCACTCAAAGAGTGGGGAGTTATATTTCACCTTCTTGAAGTCAAGAGTGTACATAAACTATTAGGAATCATTTGTCTCTTCTCTTCCATTTATTCATTCATTCATTTATATCAGTATGGATACATGGATACTTATTTTCCACTTGGATTATAAGCCAGTACTACTTTACTTTGTTGTTCTAATTGTTCCAGCTTTGACTATTAGGAGTTCTTTTAGTTTCTGTGACATTTACAATTTCTAAAACTACAATGAAACTTTCAGAATGACTGTTCTACCCAGTGACTAAATTACTCCTTAAGATTAAGCTAGGCACTCAGGGAGAGAGATTGCTTTTAGGTAATGCATTAAATAATATTCTGGTTGTCTGAAATAATTCATCTGACAGCAAATAAGTTAAAGACTAGGAAGAAAAGTGCCCAAGAGGTAGTAAATATTTTAAGAAATTAATGAAACAGAAAGATAAACTGAAAAAAAATCCAAACCTTTTAAAGCAAATTTATAAATGGCTTCACATGCTTTAGCCAAAATTTCCTCTTCTGGAGAACGAAGCATTAACACCACAGTGGCTGCTTTTTTGCTTTCAATCATTAATGGATCAAACTGAAAGGCAGAAAGAAAACGATCAGGTTCACATATGAGCTTTAAAATCACATTAAAATGAATGGGTCTTAAAACTTGAGAGAATGTAATCTTGCAAAAAGGATGCGGTCACTGCCCAACAAGTGCACCGCAAAGTTTTTCATTTAAAAAACATCAGCCACTAGAGAAACAATTGTCAGCACTGGAATGCCTGGGGTATGGTGGGAAGAGCAAAATGTTTTGCAATCTGACAGGTCTAGTTTCTCAATTTAGCCATGTGGAATCAAATGAATTATGCTCCTAGAATGTCAATTTCTTTTTCTGTTTGATGAGGATAATAGTACCTATCTCAAAGGAGCAAGGAAAGGAGTAGAGGCCATGTATGTAAAGCACTTAGCACGTCATCTGGCGCATGACAAATGTTTACCAAATGACATATTTTAATGCTTATTCAATACACAAAATCCTTGAATACCTGTATATATTTTATTTCATGACCATCTCAATAATCAATACTTGCTTTCCAACCACTATACTCTAGAAAAGCAGGAATTACATATGTAAAACAATAAAGCACTAGAAAAGAGCATATAACAAAATGTAAAATTGAATAAAACCTAGAACAGGGAAAATGATAATATAGTCTAAAGAAAAGTATAGGACTCTAGGAAGACCTGTGTCCTGACAATTCATGTGTAATTGAAACGAAATGTGTAACTGAAATGAACTATTGTTCATAGCACATAGAGGCTTTCTGCGGTCAAGAAGAAAACAAATTATTACACTATTTTTCTTCCATTTCCAGAGACTAATGAAGGATGGAGTTCTCCTTAGGATAAGGGAAAAAAAACTGTATTTCAAAGCTTTAGCTGGTTCTTTGTGTTGGTTTCCTATATCGACATCTTACTATGTCATGGAATATTTTTAAGATTGTTTCATTTTAGGTAGAGAATGGAGAAATACATTACTCTGATTACTCCAAGGAAACATAATTGTGTGAGTTTGGAAGAGTAAAGAAGAAAGAAGATGGCAAGAAACAATGACCTGAAAGGACATAGCCAGGATAAAACTTCCCTTTTGGAGAGAAATGGCTGCTGAATTTCAGAACAGCATTGTCTAACACCCAAAGTAAAGCTGCTGTTTTTCTATGGCTCCCTCTATACTAGAAGCTATAAGAGTTACAAAAGTCTTGCTTGTTCTTAAACCTCTTAGACCCTTTTAGAGAAGACAAATCTTCAGTCAAAAGTCAGTTGTGTACAACAGGTTGGTGGCACTTGTGTTTCTAGACATGATCCAATGAGAAAAGTTGGCCTCTAGCTGAGCCAAGAGCAATGGCTGGGATGCTGGCTGCAACACTGATCAGGAGAGCTGAAGGCCCTGGAAATCCACAGAAATCTTAAGGAAGGACTTCTGAATGTAGTTAGGGTTTGGGGCTTGAGAACCATCTTATTTAGGTATTAAAGGGTAGCCCCAGAATTCCTGAGGACCTCACATCACTTAAGTGCCACATGTGGCTCACTGACCACAGCTTTTTTCAATCTGAAAGGTTAGGAAGTTGGAATATGATCTCTTCCAGATATAAAATTTCATGAAGTGCAAAACATATGGCAGAGACAATAAATATTATGATGAGAGTGGGGAAATTAATTTGAAACTGGGGTAAATAGAGAAAGCTCCATGGATGTGATAGAACTTCAGATATGATTTGAAGAACAGATAAAATGGGATGGATGGCAATAAGGAAGGATACGCAAATGGAGAAAATAACACAAGATGGTTTAAAATGGGAATAAATGTTTATTTATGGTGGATAAAATATTAGCTTGACCAAATAGAAAATATACAACAAGAAGCAGAAATAATATCGAATAATAAGAAAAAAGACCTCAGCAAATGACCTTATACCTTTCCTTCTCCTGACTGTTTATGGAACATAATCAACAAAGGTCCACAAAGGTCCAAGGGAAAAGGATTGTGACCCTGGAAGTTTATATCTGGCTAGGTTATCTTTCAGATGTTCAGGCATTCACAAACTCAAAAAGTATATTAACCATATGCTCTTAAACAAATTGCTCAGGCAAAATCTCCAGCCAAAACTTGGGAGGACCAAAATATAAAAACAACTGTGGTAGATCAAAAAATGCAGTAAAATGTATTCTGCTGTTTAGCTTACTAAATATTGCAGATGATGTTGTGAATCATAATACAATTCGGTTTTTATTTTTCTTTTTTTTGAGATGGAGTCTCGCTCTGTTGCCCAGGCTGGAGCACAATGGCGTGATCTCGGCTCACTGCAACCTCCGCCTCCTGGGTTCAAGCGATTCTCCCTGCCTCAGCCTCCCGAGTAGCTGGGATTACAGGTGCCTGATTTTTTGTATTTTTAGTAGAGATGGGGTTTTGCCATGTTGTCCAGGCTGGTCTCGAACTACTGACCTCAGGGAATCCGCCCGCCTCAGCCTCCCAAAGTGCTGGGATTACAGGCATGAGCCAACTCGCTTGGCCAATGCAATTCTTAAGAAAGGATTCCTGAAGTGATAATGATTTATAAGGAAAAAAAAACTAATAGCTGCTTGGAATTAAAACAGATTTTTTTTTTTTTCAACAAAAGAGGTAAAGAAAATTTTTGGTTTTTAAAAAAGAGGCATGTTGCCTAGCTATTTTTTATTCTTACATTAATAGAAAGAATGCAGGTTAAAATGTGTATTTAATAGATAGGCTACCAACAAGTAACTGAAGTTCCACACTGCCAGAAAGAAAGTGAAACAAAGGAAATTTGCTCAATTCAGAAAAGGGACAGAAAATACAAAAGAAATTACAAGATGAAAACATAGCAAAGAAAAACCACAACTTCAAATAAAATGATAGGAATAAAATCAAATATGTCGGCTGGGCGCGGTGGCTCAAGCCTGTAATCCCAGCACTTTGGGAGGCCGAGACGGGCGGATCACGAGGTTGGGAGGTCGAGACCATCCTGGCTAACACTGTGAAACCCCGTTTCTACTAAAAAATACAAAAAACTAGCCGGGCGAGGTGGCGGGCGCCTGTAGTCCCAGCTACTCGGGAGGCTGAGGCAGGAGAATGGCGTGAACCCGGGAGGCAGAGCTTACAGTGAGCTGAGATCGCGCCACTGCACCTCAGCCTGGGAGACAGAGCCAGACTCCGTCTCAAAAAAAAAAAAAAAAAAAAAATCTAATATGTCAATGATCAAAATAAACATCACTAGGGTAAATAAATCCAACTAAGTCTGTTAGATTAGATTAAAAAGCAAAATCGACTCTGTTTGTTTGTGTTATTAGGTATTTCTTCCACTTGATCTTCAAGAATATTAATTCAGATCTCTTCAACTAAGATACAGAACATTTCTAGTATCTCTGAAGGTTTCCTCACACTCCTTTCCTAAGCCACCCTGCCCCCATGAGAGATAACCATTATTCTGACTTTTAAAATAATCACTTAATTTTCCGTTTTTGAACTTCATATAAGGAATCATACAACATTCACTCCTTCTTATTTGTTTTCTTTAACTCAGTGCAATACCTGTTGCAGTTCTTTCACATTTTTGCTTATATAGCTAAGTCATATTTCTTATGGCTATATAATGTATTCCATTATATAAATATACCAGTTTGGGTTCTTTTCTTTCCAGTTTGAGGAAATCATAAGTCACAGTGAATATTCTTTTACATGTCTTTTTGTGGATACATGCATTCATTTCTCCTGGGTATATATCTAGGAATGGAATTGATGAGTCATAGGGTAGACATATATTTCCCTTTCATAGGTACTGTTGAACAGTTTTCCAAAGCAGTTTTATCAGTTTACTTTCCCACCAGCTATGAATGAGAGTTCCAGTTGCTCTACATCCTCACCAACGCTTGGTATTATCAGAATTTTTAATTTGCCTTTCCAAAGCTCTTCAATTGTAGTTTTAAGTCCATCTGCTTTTCATAGTTATTGTAGCTGGAGAAATGCCTGCTGCTATCTGCTACCACTATATCTAGACAGAAGAGACGTGTTCTCATTACTTTTGAAAGTTCTCGCCTGTCTCTTTTGCTAATTCTGACTCAGTGGCATTCATCTATCATTCAGTTTTGTCTTCTGCTATTATGCTTGAGAACCCATTAATTTTTCTCTGTCTGTCCATAGATTGGTTTCCTACAGCACCCACAGTGTTCAGGCTCTCAGGGGTTCTTGGTAGCCAACCAGCAAGTGGTGAAAGATATAGCTTGACTTTTTTAACTACTCCCACTCCAGAGATTCTTCAATTGCATTTGGATCCCCAGTCCATTTACTCCCTCTGCTTTCTCTCCCTTTATCAGCTTTCTCCCTTCTTCCCCTCTTAAGTTGCTTAGATTGTATGTTCTATTATCTGAATAACACTTCTGCTAAACCCTAAACCTCCTTGTCTGTCTTATCATCAGATGAATCTTCCAAAACCCAAACCACAAGTGAACACTAGTATTTTCTTCTTTGTATTTGTACCCAAGTGTCCAACCATTCTCAAAGAATGTTAAACTAGAAGAAAGTTAGTGTCATTGTAAATTCATGACCAGCAATTGAGAGGGCCTCACTGCATACCAGGTTTCTACATTTCTTTTGTAAACTTGATTTCTCCTTCTCAAAAAAACAAAATTATTTCAAACATTTCTACTATCCTTGAACATTTAACACTCCTACTTCCCCCTTTCTTTCCTCCTTGCCCAGCAAAATTTTCAGAAAAAATAAAGTTACCAGATGGAAACTCCATCAACTTCCAACTTGCAAATTCAAATCTACCTATATCTGCACATGTTCTTCTATTACATCAGAGAAAATATCCAAGGCCAATCCCTAAAAGGTGCTTTGGCTTTTTTTTCACTCACTCACTTTCATTAATTAATTCATGTGTTTAATAAACATTTATTGAATCCCTATTAAGTGCCAGACACTAAGACTAGCACATTAGATAACTCAATCTCCTATTCTCACAGAATGGACACATTCTCATCTTATAATACTTTATATTATATTATTAATATAATATAAATTAATAACACTTTATATTATTAATATAATATAAATTAATAACACTTTATATTATTAATCATCACTTTTGTCTCATGAGTAGTCAACTCCTCCCTGTCAACTAAATTCCTCCATTACTTCTTTTGAATCCAACTTACAGAGGGCCAATTTAGATGCAATACAATGAAGTTATTTTCAGTGTAAGTTTGATGAGTTTTGAGGAATGTATACATCTGTATAGAATTTTAAGAAACAGATCTGTGTAACCAACCACTCCAAACAATATGTGAAGGTTTCCATGCCCCAAAACATTCTCTCTTGCCTCATTGCAGTTAATTCCCCTCCTATGACTGGTCCCAGACAACCACTGATCTCCTTTCTTTCACTACAGATCAGTTTCGCCTGTCCTATAATTTAGTACTAATGAAATTACTACATAGGGACCTTTTGTGTAGTCTTCTTTCATGTGGCAGAATATTTTTGGGATCCATGTTTCACGGATCTCATTTGTTTTACCTTTCTTTTACTGCTGAGTAGTATCCCATTGTATATCACAATTTGTTTATCCATTCAACTGTCGATGGACCTCTGGGTTGTTTCAGGTTGGAGCCATTATGTATAAAAGCTGCCATGCACAATTTTATACAAGTCTTCTTATGGACAAATTTTTTAATTTCTCTTGAGCAAATGCCTAGAAGTAAAATTTCTGGCTTGTCTGGCAAGTGCATGTTTAACTTTATAAGAAAATATAATTTTGGGACACTACAGCTCATGGCTGTAATTCCAGCACTTTGGGAGGCTGAGGCAGAAGAATCACTTGAGGCCAAGAGTTAAAGACCAGCCTGGGCAACATAGTGAGACCCTATCTCTACAAAAAGTTAAAAAATTAGCCAGGTGTGGTGGCACACACCTGTAGTCCTAGCTACTTGGGAGGCTGAAGTGGGAGGATTGCTTGACCCAGGAGTTCAAGTCTGCAGTGAACTATAATCATACCACTGCATTCCAGCCTGGGCAACAGAGTGAGACCCTGTCTCAAAAAAAGAAAAAAATACAATTTAGTTTTCCAAAGTAGTTCTACCATTTGCATTCCCATCAGCAATGTATCTGTATCCAACATAGTATTTTTTATCTCTTCAGTTATTTAGGTCTTAATTTGTCTCAGGAATGTTTCACAGTTTTCAGCATACAGGTATTGATTTTATTTTGTTAAACAAATGTCTAAGTATTTCATTGTTTCTTATGCTATCGCATAGCCTTTTTTGCCATCATGTATCTTAAACTTGTGTTATTAGGTGAATAATACTTAGGACCATTAGAAAAATAAATCTTTGTATCATTATAAAATGTCCATCTTTTTCTCAGGTAATATTCTTTGTCCTGAAATTGTAATATATTTCATTTGGTATTAACAAAGGTGCTCCAGATTTCTTATGATTGGTGTTTGCATGGTATATATCTTTTTTCATGTTTTTATTTTTATGTGTACCTTTATACGTAAAGGACGATTCTTACAGACAGGTTAGAGTTGAGTCTTGCTTTTTTACTCAGTTGGACAATCACTTTTTATTGGAATATTAGATTATTTATATCCAATGTGGTTATTGATGTGGTTGGGTTTTAATTGATCATCTTGCTATTTGTTTTCATTTTGTCACATTTGCTCCCTGTTCCTTTTATCCTGCCTTTTTTCAGTTAATTCGGTTTTTTTAAGGATCTCATTTTACCTCCTCTGTTGGCTTATTAACTGATTTTCTCCTGGTTATAGGTCACATTTTCCTTTTTTGCTTATCTAATAATTTTGTATTGGATACTGGGCATTGTGAAAATTATGTAGCTGAGCATCTAGATTCTTTTGGGGGCTGGAGGAGGAAGAGTATTCCTTAAAGTATATTGAAGTTTGTTCTGGCAGGCCGTTGTTTTACGTATGGATCAGGTTAATCTATTTAAAGCCTGTCTTTAAGCTTTATTAGGTAGGGCAGGACTAGAGAAACCTTTACTGTGGGGCTGGATAGTTTAGCCACATGACTATTAAGGCATGACTTTTCTGGGAACTCTTCTCAATGCCCCAGGTATTCAATAAGACCCTCCATACCTTCCAAGCAAATTACAGTGCTTCCCAGACCAGTGCAACCTCTAGAAAGGATGTGACTTACAGCACCCTGAGAGTTGTTCATGCATGTCCTTCGCCATGTGGAGTTTCACCCCATACAAATTAGAATTCAGAGAATCCAGAGGACCGTTAACCAGATTTCTGGAATTATTGCTATATGTTGGTCTGTTCTTTTTCGTACTCTACCCTGCAAACTGCAGCCACCTTATTCTCCCTGAACTCTGATTTCTTGAAACTCTTTTATTTTAAAATAAAAACCAATTTTCTCTAGATAGTAATCATCCTCTGTACACCATATTACACTTCCTTGTCTTTCACAATCAAAAACCTTATGAATATTTACTTGTCTCACTCTCACTCCTTGCTGCACATATCCAATCTGACTTTCACCCTCATTAACTTACCAAAATAGTTCTCACTAAAGCCACCATGTGGGAGCACCATGTCACCCAGGACTTCTTGAGAGTTTTATTTCATTTCTAAAGAAAACAATACAATAATACTTGAAACTACAGAGAGTTATGGTGTATTTGTCAGGCCTCCATCTCTCTTTTTATTGTTTTTATTCATAGTGGTTTGGGGGTTGAAATTCCTTGGATGACTGGGCCTGCTTGCTTGCTTTTCTTTCTCTTCTTCCACAGCTGTTATTTTTCTGAATTTAACACACTGCATTATGTCTTTGATTTACATGTCTGCTTCAGTATGTTGTACTTCCATTCGCTCTGTTGCTCAGGCTTGATTTCTCAACTTGTCCCCTTCTCACACTCCACGTCCTACCCATCAGCACATCCTGCCAGCTCGACCTTCAAAGCTCATCCTCACTCTGGCCACATCTCATCTTCTTCACGGCGACTTCCTGGGTCCAAGCTGCCATTAGATCTTAACTGCACTACGGTAACAACTTCCAAGCTGCTGTTCCAGTTTTCATGTTTCTCCCACATTGTAGCTAGAACAATCTTATTTTTCATTTTAAATACAAATCAGATGTCACTACTCCTCTCTTTGTCACATTCCAATGAATTCTCCTTTGTGCACATTGGGAAAAAACCCAACTTGCTTAACATAGCCTAATGTCCTACATGGTCGTCACCATCTCGCCATCTTTGTGACCCCCTCCTACAACTTGCTCACTAATCTTCTGCCACACTAACCTTCCTGGCATTCCTCAAACACACTGCATAAGGCAGTGTGGTCTGGCTAGGGTCCCCTCCCAGTTATTTGCACAGAATACCCCCTCATTTCATTTAAGTGTGTTTTGGTTGAGATCCCACCAAGAAGGCCTGCCCTGACCAAGATTCTATTTAAAGAGGCCCCATCACACTCCTTACCATATCCAACTTTATTTTTCTTCATTCATCGTATCACTACCTGAATTATATTATTATTAACTGACTGTTTCTCCCACTATAATATAAGCTGCCTTGGGGCCTGAACTTTCCTTTTTCCCCATCTTTATGCCCAGGATGTGGAAGAATGCTTGCATATGGTAGGCACTCTATATTTGTCCAGCAAATAAATACATTTCTTCAGGCAAAGGACCATGCTGTTTCTCTGTCTCCATCACCTAGGAACAATACCTGGAAGATGGAAGTACTTGGAAAATGTCTGTAAAGGAATGTATTAAAGTGCCCCTGGAAATTTTTTCTTTTCTTGTGGCCTTAAAGTGCCTTAACTGTATACTGTTTGCTGATGTCAGGAGAGAGGGCTCTAAATCAGAGGTCCATGGAGCTATCAGTAGGCTTTGGGGGTACATTCTCTATGTGAAATTATATGTAAAACACTCGGAGTACATTTCAGAGCAGGGAGGGTCCACAGTTCCCAACCTACCTTCAAAAGGCTCCTTGATTGCCCCGCAAGCTCCTAAAAACCACAGCCTTAGATCGTCTTCACCACTTACGGCACTTTCCCTCATGTCCCAGCTGGCCATCTTCTCTACCAACCCACATCCAAAACAGATTTCCCTTCCCTCTTGGAACTTTCATCCCAGAGACCTCTCATGTTTCTATATTTTTCAAGCTGATTATATAAGCATGTGAATAAGGATACAATGGTTAAGCATGGGCATGTCATGATCACCACAGAAAAACAAGTCTCAGAGGAGTAGGTAGAGTACACGAAAATACACTTAAACATAAGCGTTAGTAAATATCATTTAATAGTCACATGTGGTTATTTAAATGTGATTCTATAATAATTAAAATTAATTTTAAAGACCAGGTGCAGTGAGTCACACTTGTAATCCCAGCACTTCGGGAGGCCGAGGTGGGAAGATCTCTTGAGCCCGGGAGTTCAAAACCAGCCTGGGCAACAGAGTGAGACCCTGTCTCTACAAAACATACAAAAATTAGCAGGGTATGGTGGTGTGTGCCTTTAGTCCCAGCTACTCAAGAGGCTGAGCAGGGAGGATCACTTGAGCCTGGGAGGTGGAGGCTGCAGTGAGCCATGATTGTGCCATTGCACTCCAGCCTGAGAGACAGAGCAAGACCCTGTCTCAAAAAAAAAAAAAGAAGAAGAAGAAGAAGAAAAAGACAATATGGGGGATGAGAAGCTTAAAGGGAAGCTTGAGACTGTAAGAGTTGCAATCCAATGGGCTGACAAAGAAGGGGAGATACCAATGTTTGGCAGAGAGTAGAGAAACTTGGCATGACACTTGTTTCTCCTACACAGCCTGTACCATTATAGTAATTTTTTATTAAAAAGGGCACTGAGGAGGGGTGGAGCAAGATGGTCGAATAGGAACAGCTCCAGTCTCCAGTTCCCAGCACGGGCGACACAGAAGACAGGTGATTTCTGCATTTTCAACTGAGGTACTGGGTTCATCTCACTAGGGAGTGTCAGACAATCGGTGCTGGTCAGCTGCTGCAGCCCGACCCGCCAGAGCTGAAGCAGGGTGAGGTATCGCCTCACCTGGGAAGCCCAGGGGGAAGGGAATCCCTTTTCCTAGCCAGGGGAACTGAGACACACAACACCTGGAAAATCGGGTAACTCCCACCCCAATACTGTGCTGCACCAAGGGTCTTAGCAAACGGGCACACCAGGAGATTATATCCTACACCTGGTCGGGAGGGTCCCACGCCCGCCCACGGAGCCTCCCTCATTGCTAGCATAGCAGTCTGCCATCTAACTGCAAGGCAGCAGCGAGGCTGGGGGAGGGGCGCCTGCCATTGCTGAGGCTTAAGTAGGTAAACAAAGCCGCTGGGAAGCTCGAACTGGGTGGAGCTCACAGCAGCTCAAGGAGCCCTGCCTGTCTCTGTAGACTCCACCTCTGGGGACAGGGCACAGCTAATCAACAACAACAACGACAACAACAAAGCAGCAGAAACCTCTGCAGACACAAACGACTCTGTCTGACAGCTTTGAAGAGGGCACTGGATCTCCCAGCATGGAGGTTGAGATCTGAGAACAGACAGACTGCATGCTCAAGTGGGTCCCTGACCCCTGAGTAGCCTAACTGGGAGACATCCCCCACTAGGGGCAGACCGACACCCCACACCTCACACAGTGGAGTACACCCCTGAGAGGAAGCTTCCAAAGCAAGAATCAGACAGGTACACTCGCTGTTCAGCAATATTCTATCTTCTGCAA
>NW_016804262.1:803166-893403 GCF_001698545.2 Rhinopithecus bieti
ATGGGGGAGGGGGGAGGGATTGCACTGGGAGTTATACCTGATGTAAATGATGAGTTGATGGGTGCTGACGAGTTGATGGGTGCAGCACACCAACATGGCACAAGTATACATATGTAACAAACCTGCACGTTATGCACATGTACCCTAGAACTTAAAGTATAATAATAATAAAAAAAGGGCACTGAGAATAAAATGATAGTGATAACAGAGTGCCACATGACTAAATAAATAATACTGTGCTGTCATTACATATCCCATCTGCTTTCACATAAGAAAGTCACAGTCACTAACAAGCTTGTTAAGAAACTATAATTTCACACTCTTTACAAAAATAAATGATAAAACAAAATTATTTACAAAAAGAATGAAAGAAAATGGAAGCATTTTGGCTAAGTTTTGAATTTTAAGTCCCATCAATTAGAGTGGCCATAGGCTTCTAGAATATTTTTATGTCTCTGTTAAGGAATAATACTGTCTAGAATAGTGCTGTCCAATAGCACCTCAGCAATGAAAATGTTCTGATTTTGTGCTATCCAATATGGTAGTCACAGGTCACAAGTGGTTCTTTATTCTTTAGCATTTGAAATGTACCTAATGTGACTGAGAATCTGAATTTTTAACTTCTTTTTAAAAAAATAGACACAGAGTCTTGCTGTTTTTCCCAGGCTCATCTTGAACTCCTGGCTTCAAGCGATCCTCCCGCCTCAGCCTCCCAAAGTGCTGGGATTACAGATGTGACCCACTGTACCTGGCCTTTAAAATTAACAATTTTAATCATTATAAGTTCAAATTTTAATAACCACATGTGCCTAGTGGTTGTAGTATTGGCACAGGTCTAAAAAAAATACAAAATTACAAAGATGACCTCAGTGAAAATAGATCATCACAGTTGAGTGATTTTTACAGTGCCAATAAGTACAAATAAAAGGCTTTTAAAACTTCGATTTCAATACGTTTACAACAGCAGTGGTCCCAGATCATGAGGCACTAATTGTATAGGAAAAGAGAGATAGATAAACAGGAGGAGGTAGACAGCGTTCATCTAATAGGAACTTTCAGTAGAGAATATCTAGACATCGGTAAAAATTTACCAAAATGTCTAAAGATTAAAATGAAAGTAGCTAATACAGCTTTTAGTTTGCTTTATAACCTGATCAAAGTAGTCAACTTTTGGAGTAAGATGAGCAAGCTGAAAATTATCTGTATGGTTTTATATCTGTATATTGTTTATGAATTTATATTTTTTTATTAATTCATAGTGTTTAACTGTGAGGAGGGAGAAAGATGGGAAAAGAAGTTCTTACAACTTCTTTGCATAGCAAAATAAATGATAATATTATTTACAAGAAGAATGAAAGTAAATGGAAGCATTTTGGCTAAGCTTTGAATTTTAAGACCAGTCAATTTGAGTGGCCATAGGCTTCTAGAATATTTTTATGTCTCTGTTAAGGAATAATACTGTCTAGAATAGTGCTGTCTAATAGGCCTCTAATGATAAAAATGTTCTGATTCTCTGCTGCCCAGTAGGGCAGGCACAGACCATTTATTTATTTATCTTTTAAAGTCCACAGTACTGTTGTCAGTCTATGAGAAAGAATGAAAAGTTGAGTTCTGAGATTGATGAAGGAGGTCCAGGAAAACCCAGGAGACCTCACCCTCTTCCCAGGAATTGGATTTGGTTGTGCAGCTGAGGAGGCATGTTCTACTATTTTCCATTGCTGTGATTCTATACTCACCCTGCTTAGCTTCCTGTGTGCATTTAACTAAGGAAAGAAAGTCCTGACCCATTAACATAAATATTCAATTAACTTGATACTTAATCATTGTGGTTCCAGGGCCAGGTCATAGTCTCTTGGGAGTTTAGATCTTGTGGCTTTATCCACTGAAGCTCAATCACCTCTGAAATATTAAAAGACTACAATTTCCATGCTTGCAAACTCAAAAATCTGACCATAAATTATGATGGCCACACACCAGGCCTCAGGGGACTTCAGTGGCCAGCTGGTCTTCCATGCTTCATCCCTGACTTCCCTGTCTCCTTTGACAGTTCATACAAACCTGTTCAGTTCTGTAGAATGATGAACAGCACTCTCAACTACTTCATTAATAATAACAACATCTACCAAGCTCTTACCTAATGCCAGGCACTGTTCTAAGCATCTTACATTTATCTAACCTTACTTCATTGATGTGAGTGGGTCTTCCTATGAGTTAAGCAGTATCACATCCTCACTGTGGTGCACAGAGGTTAGAAAGTTCACCCAAGTTCATAGATGGGCAGAAGTAGATAATGGAGTAAGGACCCAAACTCAGGTGGTTTAGCCCCAGAGCCTGTACTCTCAGTCACTGAATATCTTGCCTTATACTAAATCATGCCTAGTAGAGTCATTTCTATTAGGAATTCTTTTATGCAATATTCCACAGTAAAATTTTTCCTTTTATTAAAGCATCACAAACAGCCTTTTGGCCAGATATGGAAATGATTTGGAAAGGAAAAATATAGTTGTATTGGTCAATCAAGCCATATCTTTTCCATATGTAGGCTTCTTCTTAGCTAGTGTCTCTTTTATGAGAAGAAGATGTAAATCGGTACCATATATGCATATATTAATGTTACTACAAATGAGAATATTAAGAAAAGTAAAGGGAGTTTTTTGTTTTAATCCTATTGCCAACACTTTTCTTGCTGTCTTTATTACTCATTTAAACCTGTAGAGGAAAGCCTGATAAAAATTAAAGTCTTTAGAAACAATATATCTAGGAAACGTATAAGAAGCAAATTACCATTAGTTGACAGAGAAAAGTTTATTTTCTTAAGTAGTTATATTTCTCTTTACATGTGGTTTTCATGTACAATGTGTAGAAGAACAAACCTTTATTGACTTTAGAGGTATATTTTGGAACGAGTTCCAGGTTAAGATACTGTAAATTATGGCATACTGCTTTGAAGTATGAAAACAAATACTGTAGAAAAGGACTTATATATTATTTTAATACCACTCTGTCAGTTTTTGTTTGTTCGTTTGTTTGTTTGTTTTTTGAGATGGAGTCTCGCTCTATCCCCCAGGCTGGAGTGCAGTGGCGTGATCTCGGCTCACTGCAAGCTCCGCCTCCCGGGTTCACGCCATTCTCCTGCCTCAGCCTCCCGAGTAGCTGGGACTACAGGCGCCCGCCACCATGCCCGGCTAAGTTTTTGTATTTTTAGTGGAGATGGGTTTTCACTGTGTTAGCCAGGATGGTCTCTATCTCCTGACCTCGTGATCCGCCTGCCTCAGCCTCCCAACACTGTCAGTTTTACAGTCAGAGTAGAAGGGTGGAAGTCCCCTGGGAAAGACAAGGAAAAGTAAGGACCGTTGGTCAATGTTACACCCGCCATTGTCTACCTCCAAGGCTGTTGGGAGCTGAGGGAGCAAGAGCTCTATTTTGTTAATGCTAGGACTGTGTTTCTCAAGTTCTCCATTGTGTCCCCAAGGATTGGAGTCCAGAGGACAATATCAGCAAGACATTATGAAGTTATAGAAAGTGTATTGCACAAATACATCTATTGTTTATTAGTCCCGTAATTCTAATTGTAATCAGAATATGGTTTTGCTAATAAGATGCCAATAATGCTATTTGGTAGCAAAAAGGGGGGTAATACAAACCTTGGATGCAATGAAAAGAATAAGAGAATCTGCAACATTTTAGGAATATGTCCTAAGAGAAGCAGCCAGAACGATGAAATATCATGAGATCACAATGCCTACCCCTGCAAAGCCTTCCTGGACCCAGGAAGACAGGCACTTCTGTAGATTTTGTTCCCAACTGTATTGAAGTATCATACCTAGAGGATTGCACAGAGGCACGTGTCAGTGTATGTGTGTATGTGTCTCAGAAGCAGAGTCTAGAGGATTCTCATGATAATAGATCTTATTTTCCAAGTGCTATGTGCCAGGCACTAAGACCTTTATGTAACTTATTCTGTTTTAAAGCATACGACAACAGGAATGAGTTGGATATTACAATTCCCATTTTGGAGCTAAAATGAGTTGGCTGAAGGCCCCCAGGGTCTTAACCACAAAGCTCTCAAGGCTGGGGGCAGATTTCTGCCATTAGCCCAGTTTCCTTCAAATTTGAAATTTCTGTGGGTCTGTGGACTCACTCATTTCTTTTCTAATCCTGTTTTATCTGAAGGAAATCACACCAAATGTCTGTTTCAAAATAAGTTTCTAAACTGAAAATTGTCAAAGGTCATTTTCACTTTTAACACAACCTTTCAATAATTGATAAACTTTAAAGAGATAAGATAAAATCCTGTTTTTAAAGAGAGAGAAGAGCTTTCAGTGGGGAATGAATTAGCATTTGGAATAAAGATGATGATTCCAGACTAGTCTCTTGATAGAACTGGAAAGGATAGGGACTTCTCATGTGCAATGGTCATCACCAGCCAATCTCATACACATATCTAATAGCTATCACAGAACTTCCAGTTATTTTTGAAAATTCACTTCATTAATTAACATAAATGAGAGGCTGGCAAATGTAAATGGTAAGTATTTAAAAGAACAACCCAAACTATTTATTCATTAACTAGGCTATAAACATGCCATCTACATACTGGAAAAGCTAATAATTACTCTCTAATTGTGCTAATTATATAATGACAATGTTGTAAATGTTTGTTTATATAATGTTAGATTTCTCTGACTAATCTTATCATTAGTCAGACTTTGGACTTCTGCCATCGCGTATTCATGTATATACTGGTACATGCCAAACTGTGTGAACAATTTATTTTTATAACTGCTTGTTAAAGTGCTACTAATATTCAAATCAGAAACTTACCACATCCTTAGGAGGAGGCTCTACTTCCTTCTTTATCTTTTTACCCATCCTGGAAAAAAATGCAATATATGTTAAAGTGACATTTGCACATACATTTCTCAATTACCTGTGCCCTTGGGAGGAGGTTTCTTTTCTCCTTTAAATTTTTACCTCCTCAAACACAATGCAATACGTGTAGAAATTATCACATATATACAAATATGTCACCTACATCCCAATTTCAAACTCTGCAATTTTAAGGAACTTATTGATAAGATCATTGAGCGTTAGTCCTGACTTTCAGTTTAGAAAGGAGGTGAATATATTAGTGGCATAACTTAAATAACAGGAAATCATTTACCTTTTTTATAGCTTGCTTATGATGGGCCTAAGAGACTAAGCCCATCAAGTTTCTTTTGAGACCTGCAAGAGTGTGTGTGCCACAAAGGCAGAGGTTTTTGTCTATTTTCTTGCACTGATGTATCCCAAACACCTACAACAGTGTCTGGTACATAATCGGCATTTGGTATTTATAAACCTCATTAACTCCATTTTTCCTAGGAGTAAAGATCTTATAAATGGTATACAAAATCTACCAGATCTGAGTCAACATTTTTGTCCTTTCCCTGGATAACAAAAAAGTTTTCTCTCGTATAATCCACAGCTCAGTAAAAAAGCAATAAAAAAATCTGAAGAGATACATTCTGGGAAAACTGAGGTTACTTCCTTTCTACTTGTCCTCATATATCCATGTCTGTGTGGAAAAAGTGAAAGGAATGTGATTTATGCTTGTTAACATACCACAGAGGAGTATTCCAGCCAGGGTTCAAAGAACTTTTCAGGCCGGGCGGGTGGCTCACGCCTGTAATCCCAGCTCTTTGGGAGGCTGAGGTGGGTGGCTCATGAGGTCAGGAGTTTGAGACCATCCTGGCCAACATAGTGAAATCCTGTCTCTACTAAAATTACAAAAATCAGCTGGGTGTGGTGGCATGTGCCTTGTAGTCCCAGCTACTCAGGAGGCTGAGGCATGAGAATCACTTGAACCTGGGAGGTGGAGGCTGCAGTGAGCCGAGATCATGCCACTGCACTCCAGCCTGGGCAACAGAGTGAGACTCTATCTCAAAAAAATAAAAAAAATAAAAAAAATTTTCAAGATGTTAATGTCTATTAGAATAACCCAGGAAATCTATCTAGTTTTCTTCAATGAGAGTTTGTGGAATTATGTTCGTCATCAGAGCCATCTTAAACGGTATATCGTAGGAGCAATCTTAAATGGTATATCGTAGCCTTAAGGAAATTACCATAGTCTCAGTAGAAATCCTAGGAAGTAGAAAATCCTTGGGGAGAATCTACAGTGTCAGGGTTAGCTCAAATTGCATGTCAAGGATCAAAAGCAACTCCTAGCATTAGAGACACCAGAATTTATCACATACATTAAAAAGCCACGTCTTCATAGAAACTCCTAGATGCTTCTGAAAGGCATCTATTCCAGGTCTCTAACTTCAGACCACACTACTTTTAAGATTTTTGAGGATCTATGCAAGCTTATTCACACTATAGCCAATATATTAAAATGTTAAAATGTGCCTGCATCGCCCATTAAATGTCATTTGCATCATAAAAACTTTTGAAATTTGTATTTGAAATTACTCAGCAAACAGTACATACACCTGGAAATTCTTGTAAAATGAGAAAATTGTTTTCAAATGTAATAAAACATTTATATTAATAAAACATTTAATTAACACTAATTTTTCAGTTCTCTTTTCATATTTGAGAGCCAATATAAGCATTTTTTTCCAAATCTCAAACATCTTCCTTAGGTGCTTGAAAAGTGAACAGGCCCTAGACCTTGTGCCTATAATATTTCAGGCAGACATGCAGAAACTATTCTGGGCAAATGAGAATCTATCCTACAATTAATCTCTAGGGAAAAAAAAAGAGTTTATAGCACTCTATAACCAGTTCCAAGACAGAGCAGCCTTTGATTTATAAAAGAATTGCTTATGAATAATATTCAGGAAGCAATTAAATTACACCTGCATAAAGTTGTTTTAAATCATCTGATTTTCATATAGGAACTAATTTTTCCTACTTCAGGATAGTGTTTTTGAGCAATTGCATAGTGCAGAGGTTAGAAGAGCTTACACAGACAGTATTGCAATGATAGAGTGTCTCCTAAGCTAGAGAATGAAGTTGCTTTATCATGACCCGGCATGGTGGCTCACTCCTGTAATCCCAGCACTTTGGGAGGCTGAGGCGAGTGGATCACTTGAGGTCAGGAGTTCAAGACCAGCCTGGACAACATGGCAAAACCTTGTCTCTACTAAAAATTCAAAAATTAGCCTGGAGTGGCAGTGGCATGTGCCTGTAGTCCCAGCTACTGGGGAGGCTGAGGTAGGACAAACACTTGAGGCTGGGAGGCGGAGGTTGCAATGAGCTGAGATCACACCATTGCACTCCAGCCTGGGTGACAGAGCGAGACTCTGTCTCCCCCCAGAAAAAAGCCTATGTGTTTTATCACCATACTGGGTATGATAGTTAATGGAGGAGAGACTGAACAGCTGACAGAGGCCAGTGGCAATGAGCTACGGAGATGACCCTTATGAGGGTAATACATTTCACTGTGGAGAATTTGGAAAACAAGGGCACAACAAATAAAATAAAAATCACCTAAAGATAAGCTCAGAGAGATCAATAGTATTTCTTTTCTTTTCTTTTTTTTTTTTTGAGACAGAGTCTCACTCTGTTGCCCAGGCTGGAGAATGGCCTGATCTCAGCTCACTGCAACCTTCACCTCCCAGGTTTAGGTGATTCTTCTGCTTCAGCCTCCTGAGTAGCTAGGATTACAGACACTCGCCACCACGCCCAGCTAATTTTTGTATTTTCAGTAGAGACAGGTTTCCCCCACATTGACCAGGTTGGTCTCAAACTCCTGACTTCAGGCGATCCACCTGCCTCAGCCTCCCAAAGTGCTGGGGTTACAGGCATGAGCCACCGTGCCCGGTTTTGTGTGTTTTTCTAAAGCGATTTTAATATCTTCTGCCCCTGAATTTCTATCCCCTACGTTGTCACCTTCCCTTGCCTGGTTCATATTCCTACAAATTCTTTTTTCTTTTTTTTTCTTTTTTTTTTTTTTTTTTTTTTTTTTTTCTGAGACGGAGCCTCGCTCTGTCGCCCAGCGCTGGAGTGAGTGGGCAGATCTCAGCCCCCCACCTGGCAACTCCGCCTCCCGGGTTTACGCATTCTCCCCTGCCTCAGCCTCCCGAGCAGTTGGACACAGCGCGCCCGCCCGCACTCGCCCGCCTAGTTTTTTGTATTATTTTAGTAGAGACGGCGGGTTTCAACCGCTGTAGCCAGGATGGTCCCCTCGACTCTCCCTGACTCCGCTGACTCCCCCGTCTCGGCCTCACCAAAGTGCTGGGATTACAGGCTTGAGCCACCGCGCCCGGCCTCCTACTAAATTCTTAAATTAACAAATAAACTCGTGACGTCTCAGTTTCCCTTCATTGCTTCAGTCATCTCCAGTGGATTAGCATAACATGCCATTTCAAATATTTTAAAATCCATTAGCTATCTAGCCAGTCTCTGATTATTAAAATTTGTTTCTAATTTTCTGCAAATATAGACAGGGCTGCAACGAACGTCCTTGGACATAAAATTTTCATCCATATCCCCAACTATTTCTTTAGGATAAATCTCTAGCAGTAAATTAACTGTGTGAAAACTTCAGGGCATTGGATATGCAAACAACTATTCTCTAAAAATGCATCTTCTTGACTACTGGAGCCATTTTTTTTTTCCACAAGTTGATTGGTCCTTTGTATTTGTTCCTCGCGAACGTTCAGCCTATGATTTTAAATATTTTCTAATGAGTTCTGCTTTGAGAATATTTAAAGAGGAGGAGGGCTCGAGAAATCGAGGCTACTTCCGAGTTGCTCATGGTCAAGTAACGGAATCTGACTTGATCTCACCTCAGATCCCCTCTTGGGCCTCAGTTTTGTCACCTGTTGAATGGGAGATGGTGGAATGCTTACGAAACCCACCCCAAGCCCCGTCTAACCCTACAGGCACGGGCAGAAAACAACAACGCCCAGCAAGGTGTTGCCTCACTGACCCCAGCAGTCTGCGCCCACGTGGCATCTTCTCCTTTCCCAGGTTTTCCCAGGTAGGAGGCTTTGGGCCTCCCTACCCTGAGGGGCTAACTTTACCTGCCGGGAGATCCCGCCGAGTAGCTGCTCCGCAAACCCAGCAGACGCCCTGGGCGCGAACCCCCAGTCTCTTGTTGTGCCTCGTTGCTAGGCGACGCCTCGCCGCGCCTGCGCGCCTGAGCCCTGGGAACGCACGGGGCTGCGAGGGCACCCATTGTCCCTCCGAGGGCAGCGGTCAGTGCGGGAGGAGCCAAGTGCGTCCGCGATTACCTGAATCCAGTGCTTTAGGGGAGAATGGAAACTGGGGGTGGAAGCTGTAAATCAGGAGGCAGTTTAGCCTCGGCTTCTGGCCCAAGGACTGGCTGTAGGTTCAAATATGCAAACACTATTGCATTCTTCCAAATACAGGCGTCAGCCAGAATCTCTGTGCAGATGAAACCCACATTAGCCAACTCCCGCCCAGGCTCCGTTAAGCTGCAGACCTGCACTGCCACGTTTCCCTGCACTAGGATGTCCTATCCGTTCCCACAGAACTTCTCATGGCCCTTCAAAGCCCATTCTCTTCCTCTTTCTTTCCTTTTCCTGCCATTCTTCCAATCGCCTTGACTCAGAAGGAACTTCAATTTCCCTTCGTTCTCCCATGCCCCCCAACCACAGTCATCACTTCAGCCACTTCTTGGCGGCTTACATTTTGTTTCCTGCTTGTTCCCGTTCTCATATCTTTACTGTCACTTCAATCCAGCTCGTCATTTTTTGGCCTTCTGGCTGATGACTTGAGTTCCTCTCTCCTTACAGTTCTTTCTATATATCACAGGCAAATCGGCCTTCCAGAAATCATCGTTCCAGTCTTGTCACTTCCCTAATCAAATGTCAGCGGCATCCTAAGATAAATTTTCAACACATTGGCCTGGAATTCAAGACTGTCTGCTCCATCTCTATTCCATCTGTGCAACCTCATTTTCAAATGCTCTCCACCACCCAAGCTCCAGCCAAACTTACTGTTACCAAAATTTTCCACACTTTTCTCTAGATTTTTTTGCTTATCTGTTCATCACTTCATTTTTCAACAAATGCTTATAAAGTAGCTTCTATTTTCCAGGTCATGTGCAACACCTGGAATATTCTTTCATTTCCACTTAATTACGCCCAGCTCAAATGCCATCTTCATAAAATACTTTTTGATTGCTTTTAGCAAAAAGTCTCTCCCTCTCCTCTTTGACTTTGCAAATTCCATCTCCTACCGGCCCCTGTTGGTCTCCCAGTCCTGAGAATGATAGATGCTTCTTATAATTGCTACTTTTATATATCTTATGTTCTCTTCTCACCCTTTAAGTTGCCTGATAAACAGCTTTATAACAATTATTTGTATTCAGTTTTCCATGATCAAATACCCTTTGTGATTTCTGTATAGAAAAGATCTTAAGTAATGGTCATGGAAGTAGGAAAAGGATTAAGACCAAGTAGTATCAAGGAAACCAAGGAGGGAGTTTCAAGAATATAAGCGTCATCAAGTGTTATATGATTGGACTTTGAATAATATACACCTGTATCTTCCAGCTGCTCCCTGTCTTCCATGATTTTTCCTGTCAGTATATAATTATGTGGAAGCCTCTCCCATGCCTCAACTAAAATGCAAAAACAAATAAAATCTCTTTGATCTTGTTGTTCCTTCTAACCATTATTCTATTGTTCGCTTTCTCTTCTTGGTCATGACTTTTCAAAAAAAGTAGCCAGCATTAGATACTTACACATTTTTAACTTCCTATTCACTCTTCAGACTATAGTGACCTGTTTTTGTCCCAGCACTAAAACTATCCATATCCATTGGATGCTTCTTAGTCCTCATCTTGCTTAACATTGCTGCTGTATAAAACACTCAATGACACCTCATTCTTGAAACCCTTTTCTTAGTTTCCTTGATACTACTTGTTCTTGATCTTCCTTCTACTTTCTTTTATGACCATCATTTAATATCTTTTCTATACAACAGGGTCTCTCTATGCTGCCCAGGCTTGTCTTGAATTCCTGGCCTCAAGGAATCCTCCTGACTCAGCCTCCTGAGTAGCTGGGATTACAGGCACATATGCCCAGTTGTGGTTTTTTTTTTTTTACAGAATCTTAAATGTTGAAATTTCCGAGGGATCTGTCCCTTGCTCTCTTTTCACACTATGTGCTTTTCTAGGTGATCTTATTTATATTTGTGACTTCAACTATTCCACATATGTAGCTCCCCATCAGACTCTGATACTGAACTCTAGACCCATATATCCTTCTACTTGCTACACAGTTCCACCTGGATACCCACAGGCACGTCAGTCATCAACACTACCCACCTAAACTCATCATTTTCCCAGTATAGACATGTTCTTCCAATTATCTAGGGGTACCAACAGGTGTTCTACCCAAAGAGACCACCAAGTCTGACAGGCATCCTAGACTTATTTCCCTTTTCATACAGTTAATTATTTGATTCCCCTAAAAGTTTTTTGAATTTATTCTTACCTTTCCATTCCCATAGCCCAAGTACAGAAAGTCACTGTCCTTTACCTGAGTTCATCTAACAAGCCTTCTGGCACATCTTCCATCCTCTAGACTTGTCCTAGCTTCAATTCATCGTCTCCAAGACAATCAAAGTAATCATTCTAAGATGCAAATTTAATTTGTCTGTGTCCTTGCTGGCTTCAATAGCTCTAACACACAAATGATGAAATGCAACAAGATTCTTAAATTGACACCCAAGATCTTTTCTTGTTCTGACTGCTTCCTACTACAATAGCTTCTGTCATTGTTCAAAAATACAGCAAACTGCTCAGCATTCTCCAAGTACACCATGACATTTTGTGCCCTTCACTCCCCTAATCACCCTCAAAACCACTTATTCATCTTTCAAATTTTAACTCAGTCATCATTTCCTCCAAAAAGTCTTTATTAGCTTTTTCAGACAGAGTGAAGCATTTCTCATTTGTTGCTATAGCTGTACCTTACGCTTGCTCTGTTGTTTTCACAAGATATTGTAATTTATTTGTTTACATGTATGTCTCCCCACCTCGGCTGTTTCTAAAGTAACTAAATTTTTTTAATACTATGTTTTTCAAGTAACTAAATTTTTTTAATACTATGAGACAGGCAATTATGAAGTGGTTAAAGCGCACCATTAAATCCACACCATAATCCTGTGAGGTCTGAATGAAGTACAGGGTGATTAGCAGAAGGTCACTCTACTAGTAAATGGTAAAGACAGGACTTGAACTAAAGTCAGCTTGACTTTTATAGCCATGTTCTGCACCAATACATCATACCAGCCCATCCTGAAATTACAGTGTTATAACAAGTTGTGATGTGTTTTTATTAAATAATTAAAACTACTGCTTTAATTCTTGTTTTATAGAGTTAGTCTTTGCTGAGTATGTCAAATTTGGGCAGGGGGTCATATTTATTTTAACATATACAGTTGGATGGGTTTGGACAAGGGTTTGCAGTTGTGTAACCATCACCCCAGGGAAGTTTCAGAGACCATCTCCATCATCCCAAATTTCCCTTATGCCTCTTTGAAGTCAAATCTCTCCCTCTAACCAACTTCCCTGGGAACAACTGCTCTGTTTTCTCTCCCTATCATTCTGACTTTTCCAGAATGTCTTATAAACAGAACCATGCAATATGCTGCCTTTTGTGTCTGGCTTCTTTAATTTAGCATAGTTTAGGAGATTTGTCCATGGTGTTGCATTTATCCATAGCTTGTCTCTCTTTATGGCTGAGTGGTATTGCACTGCATAGATGTACAATATCCATTTGCTGATTGATGGGCATTCTGGTACTTTCCAGTTTAGGACTGTTATAAATAATTGTGGTTAAATATACAAGGTTTTGTGTGAACATGTTTCTCCTTTTTGGAAAAATACCCAAGAGTGGAATTTCTGGGTCTTATGCCATGTGTATGTATAACGTTATACCAACCTGCCAAATTTCTTTGCAAAGGAATTATACTGTATTTGCATTCCCACCAGCAAAAATGAGAGAGGCCATTGCTTCATATGCTCTACAGCACTTGATGTTGTCAGTCCTTTTAATTTTAGCCATTTTAGTGGGAGTGTAATGGTATCTCCCTCTGGGTTTAATTTGCATTTCCTTCATGACTGGTGATGATGATCTCATTCTATGTGATTGTTAGCCATTTCTGTACCTTCTTTTGTGAAGTACCTGTTCAAATATTTTTCCTACTTTTATTTGGATTGTTTGTATTCTTGAGTTGTAAGAGTTCCCTGTGTATCCTGGATACAGGTCATCTGTCAGATCTACATTTTGGACATATTTTCTGACAGTGTGTGGCTTATCTTTTTGTTTCTTAAAAAATGTCTTATGTACACCAGACGCTTTCAGTTTTGATAAAGTCCAATTCATTCATTGTTTCAAAGGTTAGTCTTGTTTTGTTTTATTTCATTTTACTTTTGCCCTACCTAAGAAATCTTTGCCGAGTCCAAAGGGAAAAAAATAGACTTCCTTTTATGTTTTGTTTTAGAAGTCTTCCAGTTTTGATTCTTACATTTGGGTCTATGATCCATGTCACATTAGTTGCTGTATATGATATGAGATGGTTTAAGAATCACAATTTTGCATATGAATGTCCAAATGCTCTAGTACCACTTGAAGAAAACACTATTCTGTATGTATTGAATTACTTTGGCATCTTTGTCAAGAATAAATTTGCCCTTTGTAAGTGGATCTATTACTGGAGTCTATTCTGCTTCCTTGATCAATATATCTGTCCTCACACTAATATCACCACCTTTTGCTTATTGTAGCTTACAGAAAGCCTTTAAATCAAATAACAGGAGTTATCAAAAAGAACAAATTTGTTATTTTTCAAATTGTTTTGGCCATTGTATGTCCTTTGCATTTTCCTACATGTTTCAAAATTAGCTTGTTAATTTTCATCAGAAAATCTGCTGGAATTTTGATAAGAATTACATTTAATCTATAGATAAATTCAGGAAGAATTGACATCTTAGTAATCTTGAGCTTTCCAAATTATTAACATAGTATAGCTCCTTATTTATTTGAGTATTTTAAAATTTATTTCTTCTTGTGTAGGTCTCACACATTTTTAAAAGCTTGCATCTGAGTATTTTTGTAAGTTCTTATGGTATTGTAAAGAGTATTTTTTAAATTTCAATTTTGAAATGGTTATTTCTAGTATAAGAAATACATTTTATTTTTTATATTGATCTTGTCTACTGTGATCTTGTTAAGCTCACTGATTCTAGGAAAATTTTTTGTAGATTCATTAGGATTTTTTGTGTAGATGATCATGTTATCTACCATTAAAGACATTTTTCTTCCAATCTGGTTATCTTTCTTTTTGAAAAAAAAAATTGTCTTGCCCTGTTGCTCAAGGTAAAATCTTTAATACAATTTTGAATAGAAGTGGTGTAAAAGAACATCTTGCCTCATGCCAGATCTTAGGGAGAAAGCATTCAGCATTTACCATGAACTATATAAGCTTTTAAAATGTGCCCTTAATCAAGTCAAGAAAATTTCCTTCCAATCCTTGTTTGCTGGTGAATTACTGTAGTGAATTAAGTTAAAATCTGTCAACTGTGTTTGCTAACATCTACTTTAATAATTATATGGTTTTTCCTCTCTGCTCTGTTAACATGCTGATATTACATGGAATTATTTTCAAATGTTGAACCAACCTTGCATTCCTGGGTAAAGTCCCACTTGGATATTATGCATTACCATTTTACACAAAACTGGATTTGATTTGGTAATATTCAGTTAAAGATCTTTGCATCTATACTCATGAGGGACTTTGGTCTATAGCTTTCTTTTCTCATAATATCTTTGATCATGGTTTCATGATAATGCTGGCCTCAGAAAATAATTTGGGAAGCATGTCCTCTTCTTCAATTCTCTGGAATTGTTTATGTAGAATTGGTAAGTTTTCTCCCTTTAATATTTGGTGGAATATATCAGTGAAGCTATCTTATTTTTTCTGTGGAAAGGTTTTTAATTATGAATTTTATTTTTAGTAGGTACACAGCTATTCAGTTTATCTATTTCTTCTTCAGTGAGCTTTGGTAGTGTATGTAATTAGAGGAATTTGTTCAGTGTACATAAGTTGTCAAATTTATTGGTATGAATTTCTTCATAGTATTTCCTCAACTTATTCTTTTAATATCTGTATTATCTATAGTGATGTCCCACTTTCATTTGTGATAATGCTAATTTGAAAATGGATTCAGTCACTTCTCAAAAGAAGACATTTATGCAGCCAACAGACACACGAAAAAATGTTCATNACATTTATGCAGCCAACAGACATATGAAAAAATGCTCATCCTCACTGATCATCAGAGAAATGCAAATCAAAACCACAGTGAGATACCATCTCACACCAGTTAGAACGGCGATCATTAAAAAGTCAGGAAAAAACAGGTGCTGAAGAGAATGTGGAGAAACAGAAATGCTTTTACACTGTTGGTGGGAGTGTAAACAGGTTCATCCATTGTGGAAGACAGTGTGGCAATTCCTCAAGTATGTAGAACTAGAAATACTATTTGACCCAGCAATTCCGTTACTGGGTATACACCCAAAGGATTATAAATCATGCTACTATAAAGACACATGCACACTTATGTTTATTGTGGCACTATTCACAATAGCAAAGGCTGAACCAACCCAGATGTGCACCAATGATAGACTGGATTAAGAAAATGTGGCACATATACACCATGGAATACTATGCAGCCATAAAAAAGGATGAGTTCATGTCCTTTGTAGGGACATGGATGAAGCCGGAAACCATCATTCTCAGCAAACTCTCCCAAGGACAGAATGTTCTCACTCATAGGTGGGAATTGAACAGTGAGAACACTTGGACACAGGGAGGGGAACATCACACACTGGGGCCTGTCAGGGGTTGAGGGGCTGGGGGTGGGGATAGCATTAGGAGAAATACTTAATGTAAATGATGAGTTGATGGATGCAGCAAACCAACATGGTACATGTATACCTATGTAACAAACTTGCACGTTGTGCACATATACCCTAGAACTTAAAGTATAATAAAAAAAAGGATTCAAAATTATATATCCATACAACAACCTGCAAATGAAAGTTTATAACAGCTTTATTTATAATTACTAAAACTAGAAGCAGCCAAGGGGATTGAATAAACAAACTGGTATATTCTTACAATTGAATACTATTCCTCAATAAAAGTAATGAGCTATTAATTTACATAATAAAATTGATGCATCATAAATTGACTTTGCTGAGTGAAAAAGGCCAAACCAAAGAGGCTACAAAATTCTATGACTCCATTCATGCTACATTTTTAAAACGGCAAAGTTGTAGGGATGAAAACAGACTAGTGGTTGCTAGAGTTTTATAGCAGGAAGAGCATTTGACTAGGGGAAGCATAGAGAAATGGGGAATTTTTAGGGTGATTGAAATAATATGATCTTGTAGTTGTAGATACATGAGGCTATACTTTTGTTAAAACCCATAGAACTTTACAGCATAAGAAGTGAACCTAAATGCATGCAAATTTTAAAAAAGTAATCAGGGGATTGGAAGAGCCTAGGATGGAAAACAGACTGTGATTAAAGAACTTAACTGTGTTACAGATGTGTGACATAACCTCACTGAAGCAGGCAGAGAAAATGAACTGATCTAATTAACTTTGGGAAACCATGTTTTGAATGGAAACTCTAATACTAAAAGCAAATGGAACAGTAAATAAATAGTGTATTCTACCAGGCAAAGTTGTTTCTCATAGAGTTTATGAAGGTTAATAATTCTGGAGTGATTGTACATTTATTTTGGGGTTGAGCAAATATATACATATATGTTAAGTGGTGGGAGCCATGTTTCCTATTATTGTAAAGAAAAGTTACAGATAAGCAAGGCAGAGGACTAAAACAAACTATGTAGATTGGATCAGAATCAGTGCAAACTCATGTTTTAGCCTAACATATGCACAGATGAATAGATACAGAAATAATCATAAATGTGTTTCTATGGGTCAGTATACATTCATATATTCCCTAACTCTGTCTACTAAGAGGACTTAGAGGCAGTGACATTCCAGTAATAAGTACATCTAGCACCCAGGTCTTTGTTTCTAATAGCATTCTCCAACAAAGGAAACCAGGCACCTTGGAAAAATAGTTTATTCTAAGTCTGGGGCATGATATGTACAAGATGAACCTGGAGCATCTTGTATTCCCAGAATGTAAGGAAGTGCTCAGAAAACAAAAAGATGAGGGTATGTTAGAAGGACACAAGAGTCAACCTGAAGGAGCTTTTAGAGATCAAAGCTGGCAGCATTTGAGCATCCAGATAAATAGCATAGTACTGGACTATAACATGAAGTATTAAATAAATACCCATGAGTCCATATTGATTTAAATAAATAATTGAATAAATAAATGGGGATGAGGAAACAAATCGCCCTTACAGAAGACTTCCAAATGTTTTATGTAGATAATCCTCCTCAGAGGTATAGCTTAACTCTTCCTATATCCCCACTCTTGAGTGTAAACTGCTCTTTGTGACTTGCTTCCTAAGAGTAGATTATGCAAAGGAGAGAGGGGCAGTAACTTTAGAGTACAGAACCTGGCAAACAATGCCTCATCCAGGTGGTCAAGGTTAACATTATCCATGATAAGTCATGTTTGTAGAATGTAGCTTGGTAAGATGTTATGGTGACTGGGCATGGTGGCTCAGGCCTGTACTCCCAGCACTTTGGGAGGCCAAGGTGGGAGGATAACTTGAGTCCAGGACTTTAAGACCACTCTGGGCAACATAGTGAGACTCCATCTCTACTAAAAACAAAAAATTTGCCAAGAGCAGTGGCATGCATCTGTAGTCCCTGCTACTAGGGAGTCTGAGGTGGGAGGATCACTTGAGCCCAGGAGGTTGAGGCTGCAGTAAGCTGTGATTGTACCACTGGACTCCAGCCTGGATGACAGATCAAGACCCTGTCTCAATTAATAATAATAATAATAATAATAATAATAATAAAGCAACAAAGATGTGATGAGAACAGCACTTCACCTCTGCAGTCTTCCTTCCGAAACCCATGACCCCAGTCTAACCATGGAAACACATCAGAAAAACCCAAATTAAGAAACATTCTGAAAAGCAGAAAAAAGACATTAGGGGGAAACTAGTAAAATCTGAACAAACTATGGAGTTTAGTTAACAGTCATGTTGCAATGTTGGTTCCTTTGTTGTGGCAAACGTATCATAGTAGTATAAAATGCAAACAATGGGAACTGGGTGAGGCACATATGGAAACTATCCTATATTTACAACTTTTCTGTAACTCTAAAACTATTCTAAATTTAAAACTTCGTTTTAAAAAACATACTGCAATTTCACCCTGCTCTTTGTTAAATCTTGCTATCTGTTTATTAAAGAAACCGGGTAACTTATTTGTCCTTTTTTTCCTGATTGTTTTCCATAATGCCATTTAACATGGTGGTCTGTAGGCTGTTTTATTCTATAAATGGGTGTTTATATCCAGAGAGTGATACATTCAGGTGCAATTTTTGATATTAACCCATTACAGGCAATGCTGTATATTTCCTACTGTGTCACATCAGAAAACATAAAATTTCTTGATATCTCCCTTTTAATGACTTAATGAGTGGGTTCAGGTGTTATTAGCCTGATGTCTTCACTATAAAATTCCACTCAGTTTTCTTTTTTATCTAGTAGCTTGAGTAGCCATTGAGCATAATTTTCTGGGTCCATTATTTCATTAGATGTTTGCAGAATGGTGATCTTCTATGTCCTCCATTACTTCTGAATTTATTAGTTATAGTTCTAAGATCTTTTCTTATCAACTATCTGATTAACAGGAAATACAGTTCATATAGGAAAGGCAGGATAAATGTTTAATTCTTTTCTTATTTTTACCAGTTTTTTGGGGTAATGCATTGTTACCCAGAACCTCCAAAGGTAATGAGTTTTGGTTCTTTGTTTATTAGCAATATGAGCACATGTTTTTCTAACAGATATATTAAAATCAATCATAGTCACTATTCTTTTTGATAAATTGTCCTATATTGGTCAGTGCGAGCCCTGTTTTAAAATTTTTGTTTATTTATTTGTTTGTTTTAGAGACAAGGTCTGGCTCCATTACCCAAGCTGCAATGTAGTAGTGTGATTATAGCTCACTGCAACCTCAAATTCCTGGGCTCAAGCGATCCTCCCACCTGAGCCTCCTGAGTAGCTAGGATTATAGGCACACAGCTAATTAAAAAAAAAAAAATGTGAAAACTAGGTTTCACCCTGTTGCCCAGGCTGGTCTCAAACTTCTGACCTCAAGCAATTTTCCTGCCTCTGCCTCCCAAAGTATTGAGATTACAGGTGTGAACAACTTACCCAGCCTGAGATCCCCTTTAATTTCTGGTGTCCTTTTGATGCGGCTCCAGTAGCCTTTGATAGCTTCCCAGTTCTTTAGTATGAAACACGTTTCCAGCTCATCTTACATATTTTATGTCCCCAAACTGGAATCCAAAGAACCTAGGTTCATTATACTGGAAAATTACATTTAGAGACCATAATCTAGACACTAGGTTGCTCATTGCTCCTAGGTCAATCATTGCTTCTAGGCCTTTTCAGAAGCCTGGTGAAGCTGTACATTCAGCACACATTATAAACCAGAAATCCATAGGTCCAGACTCTGGATACGAGAGGCAAGATAATCAGTGTGTGGAAGTCATAGGAACTCTCTTGTCCTGTAGCCATGGCTTCTACTAGCCATTTAAAACTCTAAACCTATCCTTTTTGTCTCAGAACTAACAGGTATAACCAGAAGTAATCTGCCCATCCCATGTCCCTTGTAGTTCTTTTGTTCACCACATTGTGCTATGGCAGTAGCCACTGGGTCTTTCAAAATTGTGTCCAATATGTCCTGGGCAACAAAACGAGACCCTCTCGCTACAAAAAAGTTAGCCAGGTGTGGTGTGGCACATGCCTGTGGTCCCAGCTACTTGGGAAGCTGAGGTGGGAGGATGACTTTAGCTGAGGAGTTGGAGGCTGCACTGAGCTATGATCATGTCACTGCAGTCCAGCCTGGGTGACAGAGTGAGACCCTGTCTCTTTAAAAAAATTGTATTTAAAAATTGGAAGTCATCTGTGGTTTTCTGGAAAGAAGTACCTATTGGACACTTTTTTTTTTTTTTTTTTTGAGACGGAGTCTCGCTCTGTCGCCAGGCTGGAGTGCAGTGGCGCGAGCTGGGTTCACTGCAACCTCCGCCTCTGGGTTCAAGCGATTCTCCTGCCTCAGCCTCCCAAGTAGCTGGGACTACAGGTGCATGCCACCATGCCTGGCTCATTTTTTGTATTTTTAGTAGAGGCAGTGTTTCACCATGTTGGCCAGGATGGTCTCAAACTCCAGACCTCGTGATCCTCCTGCCTTGGTCTCCCAAAGTGCTGGGATTACAGGCGTGAGCCACCGCACTTGGCCAGAGAGAAGAATTTCAGAATAATATTGCAGAAATGTCAAGAGATCAGGAAGCTTAAGTCACTTTCAAGCAGAATAATGAGGATAATCTTGATTTGACATTTATATTCACTAATTTTTCTCCTCCTCACCCTAATTAGGCTAATTTTTTTTTTTTTTTTTTTTTTTTTTTTCTTGGAAAAGTTGTGAAGTGAAACAATAGTGCCTAGCAAATCAGGCCAGCTCCACCCCACAAAATTTATATCTCAAAGAGAAAAAGGTTTGAACTTCTTAAAGCATGTGCAAGTTCAAAATAAGAAACAAAATTCTCTTGTGAAATCAGATTCACCAGTATTACATTAAGTTCAGTTTCATAGCTAAAGCGAAGTTCCATGCATAATTGCAGAATCATTTAACTTAACAGCCTATGTGAAAATTTGTTTGAGAACAGCAAGGCAAAGTCATAGAAAAGATGTCACTTTTGTATAGTACCATTAGTAGATGCATTTATGACATGTGAGTTGACACAGAGGAAGCCACTACTCTAGAAAATATTTAAATCAAATAACGACTGATGACTCTATGGACATTTCTAGTAATGTGCAGTTAATAAATCTAGTTAGGACTGCCTAAAGAGAAATGCTTGGAAAAAAAACATTATTTGTCCTACAAAGAGATACCAAAACAAAGTTCTTGAAATAAGATATTTAAAGTACTATATGAATATGTCAGAACAAATAAGATATGTTAGAAACACTGTTGAAATGGGTATGATACTGCTTTTGTGGTAGGTTAGAGGATCTACATAAAAGTTTTATTTCAAATACTCTGAGTAAAAGAATCCATCATTTTAATTACACAAAATGTTAGTGTAAAATTTTCTGTGAATCTACAGTCCACATTAAATGATATTCTCAAGATAGTGAATCCAAGCCACTATAAGTCATATCTGTTTTCAGCTCTATGCAAAGAATTAAGATTAAAAAAAAAACACTCTTTCCTGGTTCATAGCACAGAGGATAACCAATGAAATTTTTTGTTAAGAATAGCTGAGCTCAAATAACAATTGAAATTTATGTGAGTATAAATTATTCTTACTTTACAGAGTCAAAGATTAGTTGTCAGCTAAAAAATGTGTTAACTAACATTTTGAGCATTTTAATACACATGATCCAAGTTTGGAAGGACCACAAGAAATACCGTAATGTGCACTGTCAATATCCATGGATTTAAGAAACCACTACTGATGTTTAATAAGTGTCGGACTTTGTATGCTAAAGAATTAGACCAGTTAAGCAGTATCTATTTTTGCTGGAAGAAACACTTTATTAAAATTTTGAAATAATAAGCAAACATTTTAAAAGGTTCAAAACCATTTGTTATCACAAACTATTTCAATGTTGGATTTGTCAAAGAAAGGAGTTGTATTTAAAAGTGATAAGCCTATGAAATATGGTTTTAAAAGATCAGAGAACAAATGATCTGATAAGAGCAAGAAAGCAGTTTTAATTCATTAAAGACAAAGCAAGAATTTGCTACTTTTTACATTTACTTGTATAAAGTCTCTGACCAAATCACCTTAGTGAAAAAAATTATCCAATATTCCTTGTTATATATTTATGATAAAGAAAATGAAATAAAAATTAGTGTGGATATATTAAATACTGATTTTATAAAACATTTACTAATATAAATAGCCTCATATTTTTAAATGAGATCATTGGCTTTGCCCCTGCAAATATTTTACACACACACACACACACACACACACACACAATCTCATTTACAAGTTGAAACTGCAGCATGTAATTTATTTTCTTTTATATTTTTGTTTTCAGAGACAGAGTCTTGCTCTGTTGCCCAGGCTGGAGTGAGCAAGGTGACTATCGAGAATATGCAAGATTTTGATGAGAAATTACTGCATCCATAGTCCTAGCCACTTGGGAGGCTGAGGCAGGAGGATCACTTGAGCCCAGGAGTTTGAGGCTGCAGTGTGCTATGATCGTGCCACTGCACTCTACCCTATTGACTTCCCCAAATCTCTTCCAGTTTGACTGGAAGACTCAGTGTGACTTACAAATATTATCGTGTCTTGGTGTGAAAAAGTTTGAGAGGCACTCACCTAAAGCCTTACCAATCACCATTAAGTTCCTGGTTGGATCTACAGAATTTTGTTCCCAACAGTCCTAGTCTAGTAACTTGGCATTATCTATACATGCAGAGATAAGGAAATGTGTCTTTTGTGTAATTTTTAATGAAACTTAGTCTTACCTTCCCTAAATCAGCCAATTTTCCTTCCTGATATTGAAGTATTTGAGCAGGAAATTAACTATGTTAATTCATGTTAATTTTGCAATGTTATAGTTGTAGGTGAACATAAACTAGGACTAGAAGAGGTGAGAAATAATGATGGATTTTCCTACCCCACCCCAGAAAACACTCTTGCTGCATCTAAGTTATTACGGACCTTCAGACTCAGCATCTTTCTCCCCTAGACTGTCATAGTCCACATATCTATTTCCATGTCTAGATGATGTTTTATCTCCTGTGCACTACCCACAAGTACTTTGGTGCTGTGTCAGAAACTAATTAAACCACATGATCGTATCAGCTCTCCTATTTTTAGCAACCCAAGAGCCTTAGCACAAAAAACTTCATTTGACTCAGTAGATATGTTCTAGAAAATAGGTTTTCTAAAAAAGAATTTTTGAAATCTAATTATACTTTGAGAACAGTAAGAGAGTTTACTATTTAGAGAAATCTGAGAATGAATTACTTCACAGACAAAAAGCAAAGAACCTTTACTAGGGACTGAATGTTAGTGTCCCCCCACAATTTATATGTAGAATCCTTAATCCCCAATGCGATGGTATTTAGAAGTGATGCCTTTGGGAGATAATTAGGATTATACTAGGTCATTAGAGTAAGGCCCTCATGATGTGATTACTGCCCTTGAGAGAAAAAACATGAGATCTCTCTCTGCAACATGAGGATACATCAAGAAGGCAGCTGTATGCAAACTAGGGAGAGAGCCCTCACCAGATACTGAATCTGCTCACACCTTGATCTTGCACTTGTCGTCTCCAAAACTGTGAGAAATAAATGTGTGTTGTTTAAGGCACTTGTGGTATTTGTTATAGCAACCTGAACTGACTAAGATAACTCTTCAGTAAAGAAAGCAATTGTCTATTATTTATCTACTTTTGAAATCTAAATTTGCCTCAAGCGAAAGAGTACATCTGTACAATACTAGGTAGATGATCGTAATACATTCCCTTTAATGCAGTCTTTGAATTCATTTCCATCCAAATTGAATTAGTCATATGGTTTATTGTTGTAAATCAACTGAAATTAGTCAAAGATACATAATAAAAATGTAAAGACTTCTGTCTTCTTTCACATTCAGTTCAGTGTTACCTATGAAAGGAAAGCCATAAACAGTATGGTAACCTTTCACCATTTCTAGAGCTTAAGCATACATAGTTTGCTAACATGTACCGTAAATAGTTGCTATTTCTCTCAACAGTAGATTGCCACAAGGCAGTTTCTTCCACCACATTGTGTTATTTAAAAGTTATCTGCTTTGTTGGCTGCCGTTCAAGGGAGCTCTTTGCCTGTAAATCCTCTTTACCTCATGCTATGGGGGAAGCAAAATCTTGGCACAATTTCAGAGTGTTTGTATTCTTGTACCGAGAAGAAAAAAAATTAACGGCTCCAAAGACTGACACTACTCTGCAAATGGTCATGAAACAGTGGGAAGCCCTGTTGGTTATTCAGAAGGATAAGACTACCAAGTGCCCACAGCGAAAAATAAGATCCCTTCAGACGAGAGGCAGCCACTCTATAAAAAAGATCATTTAAAAGCCTGAATGATAGAGTTTCAAAGTAAATAAGGCTCATTGTGTACTTGACTCCGGGCCTTTAAAATCAGCTTAACTTAGTGGATGAATTCCCTAAGTAGCAATCATTTACTTCTTAGACAAGTTTTTACCTTCTTTTGACTCTGAACTTGGTTTCTGTAATTTGCATTGTGGAGATAGCAGCTTGTTTGCTAGTGGTTGTGAAGTTTAAGAGAAAATAGCGTACATTTCACTTAGAAAAAGAGTGAAAACAGATGTCTGAGACAACCTACTTCTTTGAGATAATATCTTCTGTGAGGGACGCTCCAAAATGGCTTATTCCAGTGGTGGAAGAAATCCTTCTACCTGGAATGTGTAATCCATACTGGTGGATAAATAAATAGTAGGTATTCCTATCAGAGCAACGTCTTGGTAAAAAGTGATTCCCCTAGATTGGCTTCTGACATTTACTTTGTCTTAAACAAACAAACAAACAAACAAAAACCAGAATAATTGTGCTTGTTTAAGAAAGGATCCCCTGAACTGAGAAGAACTAGATTGATCTAAAACCCAGTTCCGAACCAGCAGAATAAACCATACTGAGTAGAATGTGGTTGAGGGGCTACCCCAAGAAGGCCAGTGTGTTGAAAGTAGAGGGAATGGATCAATAAGCTCTTCTTTTTGCCTGTTGTGGTGGGCTGTAAGGTAATTCTACAGCATGTGGAACTATTGAGGCCAGGATCCTGGGTCTGATCTCTCTAGGGTTTTCTGGCCAAATTGGGTCAGAGAATTTGGCTTGATCAAGACGATACAATATTATTGCTAGCAAAGGAAGTCTGGGCTTGAGTCTTTCCAGTAACATGTGGTGACTATCACCCTGATTAGAGAGGGTCCTATGGCCTGATTTTAGAGGGCCTTTGGTGTTCGAAGGCCTAGGCCAGTCTGCTTGTATCTGGTTACAAGGCAGCATTATTTTGGGCATAGTAAGTTTTGTTTCCACAAATCATTAGAGTTTGGGGTCTAAAATTGTGCAGAATTATCCCCACCCAAATCTCATGTTGAAATGTAATCCCTGATGCTGGAGGTGGGGCGTGTTGGAAGGTAATTGGATCATGGGGGCAGTTTCTCATGAATGGTTTAACACTATCCCCCGCTTGGTGCTATTGTCACGATAGTGAGTTCTCATGAGATCTGGTTGTTTAAAAGTATGTGGCACCTCCCCACTCTCTCTCTTACTCCTGCTCTGACCATGTAAGATGTGCCTGTTTCCCCTTCACCTTCTGTAATGATTGTAAGTTTCCTGAGGCCTCCCCAGCAGCAGAAGCTGATATGCTTCCTATACAGCCTTCAGAACTGTGAGTCAATTAACCCTCTTTCTTTACAAATGACCCAAACTAAGGTATTTGTTTATAACAATGTGAGAATGGACTAATATACTTTCATTTCAAAATTGTTATATTTTCCATCACTCATTTTAAGATTTTAAAACATATGCAAATACTTAACACTTATAATTAACTAAGGTTTGACTCAAATACTTGTATAGTAGAAAAAATAAGCAAAGGATGATGCGTGATGATCAACTATAGGATCTTTTGAAATAAGTGGAAGGGAAAGAGTCCCACTGTTTTTTTTTTTAATTATTATTATAGCAGCTAGATATATCTAATAGTGAAAACTTTTAATTATTAGATATTTAAAGTTTTAATTTTTAGTTTCAAGAAGAGTATAATCTGTGATATTAACAAATGAAATAAGGTGATGAAAATTATGACTCTGAAGAGATTAGTCACCAAGTCAGAGGGTTAAAACTTGTTAAATTTTTAATAGACCTCAAACTTCAAGGCATCTTGAAGGAGTTAATAATTTTTTGAACAGTTGATTGTAGGCATGGAGGATTTATTTTAAAGATGACTCCTGTAAGAATTAAAAAATTAAAGAGGAATAAAATATTCTGCAATGTTTGTTTAATGAAAGACTGAGACCAACTTCACACAAAGACTAAGTAACAAAACGAACTATTAAATAGAAAGAATTTTCTATATCACATTAATCCATTTTCATCATGGAACTGATATATTGAAATAAAGAAAAGTCCAAAAGGAAAAAAATACCAAAATAAAGAGATTTCATTTTCTGTTACTCAAAATAGGATGAGATTTTTACTTCAGCTTTCATCTCTACCTTTTGTAAACATATTTCTACCTCTGCTGAAAGGAAAATGTAGTTCTACATATATTCCACTTCTTACACAACTTTTTTCATTGCAGTCACAGCATGACTACTTGGTCCTTATACATGAGACCTTATACATACAATACTGGGCTACTGGTTGATATGGTTTGGCTGTATCCCTACCCAAATCTCATCTTGAATTATAGTTCTCATAATTTCTACATGTTGTGGGATGGACCTGGTGGGAGATAATTGAATCATGGGGGGCAGTTTCCTCCATACTGTTCTTGTGGTAGTGAGTAAGTCTCATGGGATCTGATGGTTTTATAAGGGGAAATACCTTTCGCTTGGCTCTCATTCTCTCTTGCCTGCCACCATGTAAGACATGCCTTTGCTCCTCCTTCATTTTCCACCATGATTACAAGGCCTCCCCAGCCGTGTGGAACTGTGAGTCAATTAAACCTCTTTCTTTTATAAACTACCCAGTCTCAGATATGTCTTTATTAGCAGCATGAGACCAGACTAATACTGTAAATCAGTACTGGTGGAGTGGGGTGCTGCTGTAAGGACACCTGAAAATATGGAAGTGACTTTGGAAATGGGTAACAGGCAGGGGTTAGAACAGTTTGGTGAGCTCAGAAGAAGACAGGAAAACGTGGGAAACTCTGGAACTTCCTAGAGACTTACTGAATGATTTTGACGAAAATGTTGATAGTGATATGGACAATGAAATCCAGGCTGAGGTGGTCTCAGATGGAGATGAGGAACTTATTGGGAAATGGAGTAAAGGTGACTTTTGCTATGTTTTAGCAACCAGTCTGGCAGAATTTTGTCCCTGGTCTAGAGATTTGTGGAATTTTGAACTTAAAGGATATGATTTAGGGTATCTGGCAAAATAAGTTTCTAAGCAGAAAAGCATTCAAGAGGTGACTTGTGTGTGCTGTTAAAAGCATTCAGCTTTAAAAGGGAAACAGAGCATAAAAGTCCAGAAAATTTGCAACCTGACTATGCAATAGAAAAGAAAAACCCATTTCCTGAGGAGAAACTCATGCTTGCTGCAGAAATTTGCATAAGTAATGAGGAGCCAAATGTTAATCACCAAGACAATGGGGAAAATGTGTCCAGGGCACATCAGAGATCTTCATGACAGCCTCTTCCATCACAGGCCCAGAGGCCCAGGAGGAAAAAAATGGTTTCATGGGCTGGGTCCAGAGTCCCCCTGCTGCATGCAGCCTAGGGACCTGGTGCCCTGCATTTCAGCCACTCCAGCCATGGCTAAAAGGGGCCAATGTACACTTTGGGCCACAGATTCAGAGTGTGCAAGGCCCAAGTCTTGGCAGCTTCCACGTGATGGTGAGCCTGAGGGTGCACACAAGTCAAGAATTGAGGTTTGGGAACTTCCACCTAGATTTCAGAGAATGTATGGAAACACTTGGATGTCTAGGTAGAGGTGTGCTGCAGGGGCAGAGCCTTCATGAAGAACCTCTGCTAGGGCAGTGCAGAAGGGAAATGTGTGGTCAGATCCCCCACAGAGTCCCCACTGGGGCACTGCCTAGTGAAGCTTTGAGAAGAGGACCACCGTCCTCCAGACTCCAGAATGGTAGATCCACCTGCTGCTTACACCATGCACCTGGAAAAGCCACAAACAATGCCAGCCCATGAAAGCAGGAGGGGGTTGTACCCTGCAAAGCCACAGGGGTGGAGCTCTCCAAGGCCTTGGGAACCCAGCTGTGGCATCAGTGTGACCCAGATGTGAGACATGGATTTAAAGGAGATGATTTTGGAGCTTTAATATTTGACTGCCCCACTGGATTTTGAACTTAGGGGGCTTGGAGTTCCTTTGTTTTGGCCAATTTCTCCCATATACAATAACTGTATTTACTCAGTGCCTGTATCCCCATTGTATCTAGGAAGTAACTAACTTGCTTTTGATTTTACAGGCTTATAGGCAGAAGGGACTTGCCTTGTCTCAGATGAGGTTTTGGACTATGGACTTTTGAGTTGATGTTAAAATGAGTTAAGACTTTGGGGGACAGTTGGGAAGGCATGATTGGTTTTGAAATGTGGGAGAGGTGAGGGATAGAATGATATGGTTTAGCTATGTCCCCACCCGAATCTCATCTTGAATTGTAGCTTCCATAATTCCCATGTGTTGTGGGAGGGACCCAGTGGGAGATAATTGAATCATGGGTTCAGTTTCCCCCATACTTTTCTCGTGGTAGTGAATAAGTCTCACAAGATCTGATAGTTTTATAAAGGGAACCCCTTTTGCTTGGCTCTCATTCTTTCTTGCCTGCCACCATGTGAGATATGCCTCTGCTCCTCTTTCGCCTTCCATCATGATTATGAGGCCTCCCCAGCCATGTGGAACTGTGAGTCCATTAAACCTCTTTCTTTTATGAATTACCCAGTCTTGGGTATGTGTTTATGAGCAGGATGAGAACAGACTAATATACTGGTCTTACTGTTTAACATTCAAATTCTAACAGTCATTAAACAACACTTGTGATTTTTTTTTAGTCAATTAATGTTGATTGTACACATTATTTTTCATGTGGGCTTGCAATTCTGGATGTTCATTACATTGCTGAGCATTTTTTCTTTTATTGAGTCTCACTGTTTCCCCAGATTGGTCTAGTACTCCTGCACTCAAAGCATCCTCCCAACTCAACCTCCCATACACATCTTTGAGCACTTCAGTGAACATAATACAACTCAAAAAATATTATTCTAAGGTTGGCATTACTAATTGCATCACTTGGAAACTAACATGAATAGAATGCATACTTTATACTTACGCAAATTAACTGAGTTAAAGAGTATTAGTTTTGTGAAAAGAAATATTTGTAATTTCTATACTCTAACTACAAAATCTTGAATTGTAATTGGCTCATCAAAATGAACAATAAGCAGATGACACTAGAAGTTCCATCATCCACTAGTCCTGAATACAGCAGCTTAGGATGTGAAGGATCTAAGATGGTCCTCCAGGTATCTTCAATCAAGACAAAACTCACCTTAAGAGCTAAAGTCAAGCTGTCGTTTATTACTTTGGCCTTAAAACCAAGGCCACTAGATTCCATTTCCATGACAATTTGCCCTATGACCCAAGCAAAGCATCCAATGTTTTGGATATATGTAACTGGTAGAAATATGTCAATATGTAATTAAGCATGAATGTAGATTTGCCAATATTATAACTATTAGAAAAATTATGTGATGGTTAAAACTACCTTATAAAGCATTGTTGTGCAATACCAGAAATATTAGAGAAACCAAAATTCTTTAAAATAATATTCATATTCTACAATTTATACACATTTCCATGCCTTAAGGTAAAAGAACTGAATTTTGAAGATTTTCTATAAACATATAAAAATACTAAGTAATGTATAAACATATTTTTATTGACAAATAAGAAATGATGAACTGAAAGTTTAAATGATTAAGTAGAAATAGAGTCCACTGACTGACTCTTCGGTTATTAGAACTGCTGGTCTGAATAAATGCTGAAAATCCAATTGCTGACCCTGTGTTTGGGAGGTTATTGTTTTTGTTGCTTGCTTTTTTCTCCCCCCACCCCCGCTTTTTAATTTAATTTTATTTTTTTTGAGACAGGGTCTTGCTGTGTCACACAGGTTAGAGTGCAGTGGCACAACCACAGCTCACTGTAGTCTCAGCCTCCCAGGCTCAAGTAGTCCCCCCACCTCAGCCTCCTGAGTAGCTGGGACCACAGGTGTGTCCCACCATGCTTGGCTATTTTTTAAAAAATTTTCTTGTAGAGATGGGGTCTCACTATATTGCCCAGGCTGGTCTTGAACTTCTGAGCTCAAGCAATCCTCCTGCCTCAACCTCCCAAACTACTGGGATTATAGGCATGAGCCACCACACCTGGCCAACCCTGCTTAAGTAAAGGATATATCAATAGAAGTGTAAAGAACTTTCAGATAAAATGACTCACTATAGAACCAAGTACAAGTTGCAAATGGTCATGAGAAAAATGCCTAAAATGTACAAATTAAAACTTACCTGAGCATGTCATATGTACCTAATAATTTCCACAGTTTATTGGTATGTAATTCAAGAGAGATTATTTACTTGTCCCTTTATTTATTCTAGAAGTCTGATACTACTGGATCATAGGAAATAGCTGAAATCAAGGAAATAACTGAAAAACCTCAGAGAGAATCAGCAATGAAAAGCCATCATATTTTTTCAGAAATTCTTTTCTCTTTTCATTCACAAACATCTTTTTTATATACATTAGAGAACCAGTGGTTCTCTTTGTTGGGAACCTGAATCTTTCATTTGGAGAATTTCATCAGCTTATCTTCTGCTATTCATATCTTGAAAGCTGTGTTTGTTTCTGTTTTTATTATTTTAAAGAAGACTGCAGCGGCATCTCTTGCTCTTTTTTTTTTCTACAAGAGTTAGATTTACTTATTTAATAAACTGAGCCCATCATTTTTTAAAGAGAGAATTAATCATGAGTTGTTTCAGTAGATACAAAACTGATATTAAAGCCATTACTTCTATTTTAAAACCTTATTCAGTGTAACTCTTGGGTATCCCTAGAAAACATCACATGCAGAAAGGTGCTGTTTTAAATATGAGAAGTTTATTGTTTTTGAAACTCTAGTTCAGGGAAAGATCAACATCTCAACCCTAGCAGTTAGGGAGTAGAGAACCTCCACATGGGAAATAAGTTTTCTTTGTAGAAACACAAATATTTATGAAGAGGAGAGAGTGACGGGATATTATCATTCAGATTGTCCTGTTTGTTTATTCTCCATTTGCCTTACAAAGAAGAAATAGAAATATAGAGGGACTGGAATGCCCTTGACCTTAGAAAGTTGAATGCTAACATTTCCTTACCCTTGGAGAATGGGAAATTTGTTTTTTGGGGACTAATGATTCAGGATCCAGGCTTAATGGAACTTCAGTGTCCTCTGTGAAAAAAAATAAGAGGGCAGATTGAGTTTAAAGAAAAAAGCAGAGAGTCTCTGAAAAACACAAGGTTGGTCAGGGGCTTCTCACAAACTGGAAGGGGTCTCCTTCTCACTAATGTCCTTTGTTTTTGTTCCAAGATCCCATATTGCACTTAGTTGCCAAATTCCCTGAGTCTCCTTCAATATGAAACAATTACCCAGTTTTTTTTTTTTTTTTTTCCTGTCTTTTCATGACCTTGACGCTTATGAAGAGCGTTGACCAGTTATTTTGTAGAATGCTTCTTAGTTTGGCTTTGTCAATGGTTGCTGATGATTAGATTGAGATTATGTATTTTTGGCAAGAATCCCACAGAAGGGATGAGGTGCCCTTCTTAGCACATCATATCAGGAGGTACATGGTGTCAGTTTCTTTCTATGGATAGTGTGCATTTGATCACTTGTTAAGGTGGTATCTCCACTATAAAGTTACTCTTTTTCCCTTTGTAATTAGTGAGCACCTGTTGAGAGATACTTTGAATCTCTGCAATATCCTGTTTCTCATCACAAGTTTACCCTTAATTTTAGCACCAAACAGTGATTCTTGCTTACAATTATTACTATCTTGTTTGTCTAACAATAAATTATTTCTATCATTTCTTCCCCACAAATTAATTGGACTTGTATCATTAAAAAAAAAAGTTCTTCCTCAACTTACATAAGAATATTGGAGAATATATACTGAACAAAAATTTTGGAATCAAGGAGAGCTTTCTAAACAAGGCCCAAAATAAAAGTAGCCATAAATGAAAAGATTGATAAGTTTAAGCATATAACCAAAAAAAAAAAAAAAAAAAAACCTTACATGAAAGCACTATTTATACACAAAATCAAAATACAATGAACTAGAAAAATATATTTCAAATGTATATTACTACCTATATGGTAATATTATATAATATATGCACAACTTCTACAACTTAATCCAACAACCTATGGAAAATGAATAAAGAATATGCCAGTTAATAGAAGAGGAGCTACTACATAATGACTTTCAATCATGTGAAGTTGACTCAACTTCAACCTCACGTGAAATAGGGCCACTGCCCATGGTTATACAGATTGGACATCAAGCATTTGAGAAGGCACTATTCATATCCGTGTGCATTTAAAACAATCTTCCCAGATTTATGCAGTGCACAACTTGCACAACCATATGGCAGCCCTGCACATACGAGAAATGTAATTTGTCACCACAATGTGATACCATTTTTCACTCATCAGAACATCAAAAATCAAAAGTTTGGTAACACTCTCTGTTAGATTATGGGAAAACAGGCACTCTCAAGCTTGTGGGATTTTAAATAGGTACAACCTCTGTAGAATAAATTGTTAATATCAAAGATTAAATGCACATACCTACACATATAAGAAATGACATGTGTTCAAGAATATTCATGTTGCATTATTTGTAATTGCAAGGGAACAAAAGATTAAAAAATCTCTAAAGAGGGGACTGATTAAATAAATGATGAGTTATTAACTGATGAAATACTATGCACCTGTTTTAAAAAAAGGAATGACAGGCCGGGCACGGTGGCTCACGCCTGTAATCCTAACACTGTGGGAGGCTGAGGTGGGTGGATCATTTGAGGTCAGGTGTTTGAGACCAGCCTGCTCAACATGGTGAAACCCCATCTCTACTGAAAATACAAAAGTTAGCTGGGCGTGGTGGCATGCGTCTATAGTCCCAGCTACTTGGGAGTACTTGGGAGGCTGAGGCAGGAGAATCACTTGAACCCGGGAGGCAGAGGTTGCAGTAAGCTGAGATTGAGACACTGTACTCCAGCTGGAGTGACAGAGTGTGACTCTGTCTCAAAAAAAAAAAAAAAAAAAAAAAAACTGACATGTACGTATTGGTTTGGAATAATCTCACAGAGCTATTAGGTAAAAAACACAAGGTGCAGATTCATGTGAATATTTATGCTACCATTGGTGGAGAGGAAGATGCACAAGCAGGTAATTACAGCTGTCCCATCTTGGGAGGAGAATTGGATGGCTACAGAGAGTAGGAAAGAGACTGATTTTTATGGTATAACATTTGGTACCTTTTGTGTAACATGATTATATTACCTATGTAAAGATAAACAAAGTAATGTTTAAATTGAAAATTAAAGCAGAACAGGCTGTGTGTAGGCAGCCTGTACCCCAAATACCCCACCAGCCTTGACAAAACCAGGGGTGTATCCAGTTGACTCCATAATCCAGGAGTAACAGTCCTCACCCATAGGGGCAGTCTGAGGTGAAAGGACACACAGCCAACCCATTCTGCTGCTGAGACCACCATGCCAGTGTTCTCCTGATCCAGCCATCAAGAAAGATTGTAATTCCTTAGAAATCTATGAATTTTGGAAACAAATCTATCCCCATCTCTCTACTGCCAGTGGGCACTTACCCTATCCGCACTGTAAGAAACTTGAATGTTCCACTGTCTATTTCACCAGTGACCTTTCTTGTTTTTCCCCTCTGCATCTCAGGAGGATAAGAAAAAGCAAAAACCTTACTTTATTTTGCCCACACTCCATCTCTGGAATTAGAAAGTTAGTCCTTCATTAGATAAATAGAGATTCAGAAGCAAAATTTTGATAAAACCAAGAAAGAGGCTTGAAAATTTAAATTTGATTAATTAAATTTCTCTCTTCATTTCTCTTCCAGGATTTTGGCCCATCATATATTTCTGAGCTAAATACCTCCTTTTTCAGTAATATGTATTAAAGAGAATAGCAATGATGATATTTATACCACTGCTTTGTTTTAGTAAGGTATTTCATATGGTTTGGCTGTGTCCTCACCCAAATCTCATCTTGAATTGTAGCTCCCATAATCCCCAGATATTGTGGGAGGGACCTGGTGGGAGGTAATTTAATCATGACGGCAGGTTTTTCTGATGCTATTCTCATGATAGTGAATAAGTCTCATGAGATCTGATGGTTTTATAAAGGGCCTTTCCTCTGCACACTCTCTCTCTTGCCTGCCACCATGTAAGACATGTCTTTGCTCCTCCTTTGCCTTCTGCCATAATTGTGAGGCCTCCTCAGCCATGTGAAACTGTGAGTCCATTAAACTTTTTTTCTTTATAAATTACCCAGTCTCAGGTATGTCTTTATTAGCAGCATGAGAACAGACTAATACAGTATTTTATTTAAGAAGCATTGTCATTTTATAAATGTTTTATACTTCATTTGAGTGACATGAACAGGGCTAGAGATACATGTACCATATTTACAAGAAAATTTTAGTCTTTTATATAAACCCTATCACTAAGTCACCAGTTCTCAGTCTAGATGATTAGAGGAGAGAAGAGTAAGAGAAGAAGACAGAAAACTGCCAGCTTCAGGAAAGACAAAGAGTCAGCTCTGAAGACAGCTTTTAGGAGGAGGTGATTTAAGCTGAATTCCACAAAATTATCACATTTTAGCCAGGTTAATAATGGGTATATCTCATTTCAGGTAGAGGAAATAATATTGACAAAATACATTTTGCAGATGGCAAGAAAGTCATCATGACATGAGCTGATGGAGCCCATGAGAAGGGACAGGAGATGTGGTTGGGGAGACAGCATGATACCTTATACCCAAGGGGTTTGTGGAAGCATTTTGAGTTTTATGAGACTCATACTTCAGACTTTGGGAAACTACTTTATAAAATAAGCAAACAACTGAAGTTCATAAAATTAGACCAGTTTGCACCAAAGAAATCCTACATGTACAGACAGATGTATGTATCACCAGTACAAGGATCCCTTCTCCTTCCACTAAACATGGTTTTTTGAGGGAAGGAGCATTAAGAGAAAGTTGGAGAGTTGTTCTCTCTGTTGGTACAAAAGCTCAATGAGCAGCCAAGTACTAGGAACAGAAGCAAGCCCTTTCCAAGTACTGCCATGTGTTCTTCTCCCCAGATTAAACCACATTGAACTGGGATGGAACAAAAGCAACCTTTGAAAAAATAAAAAATGAAAATATTATTACTCAGGTGTTCTAGTAAACATCCTAAAGTAGTACAGCACCAAAAAACTGTTGACTGGGATTTTGGGGACTAAGATCTCTTTATATAGCCAATTTTGGGGAATATTAATTATTCCACAAGATATAAGAACCTTAATCTCAGGTCCTTTTTGGGCTTATAAAATCTGCCAGCAAAAACCTCACTTGGGTGTTGATGGGTTTTCCTCTGCCCAGCTGTGGCCTGGCTCTGAAAGAAGAAAAAGAGGCAAATGTTGAGCAAGACTATTTGAACTCTCTCTCTCCCCAGGGATAGACCACAGCTAGCTTCCTCTGACTCCACTAAGAATTTTATATTCTTCTGAAGACCACATGACAGTCTTTTCCTCCTATTGCTATGACTTAGGCCATCTGTCTTACAAAATAATACCCCTGCAAAGGTTTGGATGTTTGTTCCCTCTAAACCTCGTGTTGAAATTTGATCTCTAATATTGGGGTTGGAGCTAATGGGGGTCATTTGGATCATGGGGGCAGATCCTTCATGAATTGATTAATGCTTTCTTTCAGAGGTGAATGAATTCTCACTCCATTAGTTCTTACGAGAGCTTGTTGTTAAAAAGCTGGAACATCCCACCTTCCCATGTGACCTCTGCACATGCAGCTCCCCTTCATCTTCGTTGATGAATAGAAGCAGCCTGAAGCCCTCACCAGATGTAGATGCTCAATCTTGAACTTTGCAGTCATTAGAACCATGAGCCAAATAAACCTTTTATTTAAATAAATTACCCAGTCTCTGATATTTATAGCAACACAAAACAGACTAAGACAGCCTCTTACTATGCTAAATGAATATTTGCCTCCTACCTGGGCCTGTTTTCATTAAAAGGTGCTCTGAATTTAGTGGAAAATACTTCTTTGTGAGCCAAAAATTTGGGAAGTGACCTTTCTCAATTTGTTTAACTTTGATTTCCAAATTCCTTCCATGATGGTGGAGTGAAAAAGGAAGGGACATGTCACAGGTTAAATTCTTCAGGAAGTAGTTGTGGTGACAGAGTTAGGGGTGTAAACGTTTAATTATGAAGTAAAAGTTACAAAAGGAAAAAGGGAGAAAACAGGACTGGGCAGCAGGAGTCATCAGACCACAGTACAGACAAGGTAGAGTCTTTGCCACTGAAAGACAGAACTCCAGAGCAAAGACTGCTCTTCTGAAAGAGTCCTGCACTGGGAACCATACTGAAAATGGTGTGACATTTTCTTAAAAGCTAAAGCAGATCCTGGATGGCAGCTGCCCTGAAGATCTCCCAGAGCCTCAGTGAACTTTGTGTGCATGAGAAATAAATCTTTTTTGTCTTCAGTCCCTGAGACTTGGGAATCTTAGATATGTGGGTTCATGACTTTCATCAATTTAGGGAAATTTTTGGCCATATTTCTTCAAATATTTTTCTGCTCTACCTTCTTGACTAGCTTCTGATTGATACAAAGTACCTAGATAAGAATCTATTTACAGGTCCTTCTAATCCCTCTTAGTAGCTGCTGCTTTAGTATGTACTTCCATCATTGTATATACAAAACTGTATATTTGTTTTCTAGGGCTACTGTGACAAAGTAGCATAGACTGGATGGCTTAAAACAAGAGAAACTTATTCTTTCATAGTTCTGGAAGCTAGAAATCTGAAATCAAAGTGTAGCCACGTCCTTGTTCTCCTCAGTGCTCTCCAAGTCCTTCCTTTGGCCTCTTTCTAGTTTTTAGTGGTTTCTGGCAATCTTTAGTATTCCTTGACATGTAGATGCATCACTCAAATATCTGCCTCTGTCTTCATGTGATCTTCTCCCTTGTGTGTCTCTGTGCTTCTGTCTCCACATGGCATTCTCCTCTCTCCACATGGTGTTCTCGTGTCTGTGTCCAAATGTCCCCCCATTTTATTAGGACACTAGTCATTGGCTTAGGGCCTACCCTAATCCAGTATGACTTCATGTTAACTTGATTACCTCTGCAAAGACCCTATTTCAGGAAAAAAAGAAAAATCACATTCAGAAGTACCAGAGGTTAAGACTTCAACATATCTTTTTGGGGGATGTGATTCAGCCCAAAACAAACTGTATTGCTTTTATTTGCTTATATGCAGATTTTCCTTAATAAACTGATAATGTCTTGAGAGCAAGAAGCTCTTTACGCTTACTCTCTTAGTTTCTAGCCTAGCATCTAAATTATATTTAGGTACTCAATAAATGTGTGTAGAAGGTGACAACTGAATTAGAGCACTGCTTGCATTGATAAAGATCAATTTGAAAAAAGAAAATAGGTAAAATGGTAGAATACTAAATAAGTATCTCCATTTTGGGAAACAAATCCAAGTTATTATATAGAGTCCCACTTAAACATATTTTGGTTGTAGGCAGGAGAAAAATCCAACTGATACTGTCTTAAGAAATTTATTGGATCATGTGTCTAAAAAGCCCATGGTATAGGTCATTTTTATGTGATTCTGTGGCTCAATGATGCAATCAGGAGAAAATACAGATTTCTTCTTCCAGCCGTGACAGAGAACCTGATACTGAACTAGCCATAAACAACTGGAAAATTGGACAAAATATCTGCAACAAACAAGTTTTATTTGTGGGATAGGTTTTTTTTTTTATTTCAATGAGTTTTTGGGGAATAGATGGTGTTTGGTTACATGAATAAGTTCTTCAGTAGCGATTTCCGTGATTTTGGTGTACCCATCACCCAAGCAATGTACCCTGTACCCAATGTGTAGTCTTTATCTCTCACATCCCATCCCACTCTTTCCCCTGAGTCCCCATAGTTCATTATATCATTCTTATGCCTTTGTGTCCTCATAGCTTAGCTCCCACTTATGAGTGAGAGCATACAATGTTTGGTTTTCCATTCCTGAGTTACTTCACTTAGAATAATGATCTCTAATTCCACCTAGGTTGCTGCAAATGCCATTATTTCATTCCTTTTTTCCTTTTTATGACTGAGTAGTATTCTGTAGGAAATAAAAACCACATTTTTTAAATCCATTGATTGATGGCTATTTGGGCTGGTTCCATATTTTTGCAATTATGAATTGTGCTGCTATAAACATGCATGTATAAGTATTAATATCTTTTACATATAATGACTTCTTTTCCTCTGGGTAGATACCCAGAATTGGGATTCCTGGATCAAATGGTAGTTCTACTTTTAGCTCTTTAAGGAATCTCCACACTGTTTTCCATAGTGGTTGTGCTAGTTTACATGCCCACCAACAGTATTAAAGTGTTCTCTTTTTACCGCATTCATACCAACATCTATTTTTTTTAATTTTTTGATTATAGCTGTTCTTGCAGGAGTAAGGTGGTAATCTCATTGCAGTTTTGATTTGCATTTCCCTGATAATTAGTGATGTTGAGCATTTTTTCATATGTTTGTTGGCCATTTGTATATCTTCTTTTGCAAATTGTCTATTCATGTCCTTAGCCCACTTTTTGATGGGATTTGAAACAAGTTTTTAGATACTGCAAAACAAACATGGTGAAACTGATGATCATCATTGTTTTCACCTAGAGGCCCTTTACAGATTAAAACTATTATGCACAGCAAGCAATACTCCAAAATATCACTTTGACATGCTGGCTGAATGAAGGAAGTAGCCTCAAGGTCTCTCTCTGACCTTTCCCTGCTTCCCTGTTTCTCTGATCTGCTTATTTTCCCTAAGCACTACAAGTGACTATCTTTGCAATTTCCCTGTCTGATTAAGAAAGTTTCTTTCTAAAAATAATGCAGTTGTCTTAAGACCTCCTTCCTAGGAATCACATCAAACAACAAGGAAGGATTAACTACCAGAGAAGAGACTAGGAGTTACCATACCTAAACAAACTTTTCACTATTTTCCTGAGGGCAGGTCTGAGAGATTACCTGGGAGGCTTTATCTGCATAATAAGGCAATCTGTGTGCACAGTGAAGTGCTGTTCCTCACCTTCCCACCACTTTCCCCCAGAGCTCAGAAGAACTTTGTTTCAGGCCCTTGTTTTTTGGGCTCGTTCATTTCCCCTGAGAAGCATTCACTTCTACATCCCTATCTCCTCTACCACTGTGAAGAAGGGTGTATAACATCTGGTCCTCACTGTGTTATAGGTAATCATTCTCCTGCAATTCCCCCCATGCTGTGCACACTAAATAAATTTGCGTGCCTCTTGCTCCTATTAATCTGTCTATTGTCAGCTCATTTTTCAGTGAGAGGGAACCAAGTGGACCACAAGAGTTTCATGAGCTGAGGAGAGAGGGATTGGAGTTTGGGAATGTCAAGTTAAATGGAGTTTGCAGGGCAGAAACCTGGGGAAGAGGGAACTGTGGAGAGCTCCAGAAACCTGCAAATCTTCACAAAGTTCTATTGAGCTTTTGGCTGACTACTAAGCGTCCACATGGAGTGCAAAACTCCATGAGGCCTTGGAAAGGAGCTGTAAGCTAAAAAAAAAATTCCCAGAGCATAGATGGGGGTGAGAGATGTTTTGATTTTTTTACTAGCTAGAATGGAGACAATATATTGAAAACATGGAATATTTAGAAGGGACCAAAGAAGGGTTGCAACTTAATAATAGTGCTGAAGTAGCCTGGAGTAAAGGCTATTTTAGACCTACCTTACCAAAGCTTATAAATAGTTACCAAAAGGATCAACCTCATCCAAAAAATAACTTGCTGCCCATAATAATAAATTCAATGTTCTTTAAAGTTTTTAAAAATCCAGACACTTAACAACATAATATAATGTCTAGCATCCAACAAAAATTACTAGATATGTAAAAAAACAGAATACTGTTTCCCATATCTAGGAGAAAACAACCAGTCAATAAAAATTGGCCCAGAATAATAGTGATGATGAAATTGGTAGAAAAGGACTATAAAATTGCTGTTAAAAATATGCCAGGGCCAGGTGCTGTGGCTCATGCCTGTAATCCCAGCACTTTGGGAGGCCGAGGCAGGTGAATCACAAGGTCAGGAGTTCGAGACGAGCCCTACCAACATAGTAAAACCCCGTCTCTACTAAAAATACAAAAATTGGCTGGGTGCGATGGCACGTGCCTGTAATCCCAGCTACTTGGGAGGCTGAGGCAGGAGAATCATTTGAATCTGGGAGGCAGAGGTTGCAGTGAGCCGAGATCACACCATTGCACTCCAGCCTGGGTGACAGAGTGAGACTCCATCTTAAAATATATATATATAAATAACATAATAAAAATGTGCCAAGAAATGAAAGAATACATTAACATAACAAGGAAAGAAATGAAACTATCTACTAAAAACTTCTAGTATTGAAAATACAATATCTGAAAAAAAATTCACCAGTTGGACTTAACAGCTTATTGGACTCTGCAGAAGAAAAGATCAGCGAACTTGAAGATATATCAAACAGAAACTCTTTAATATAAAACACAAGAGAAAAATGGCTGGTAAAATAATGAGAGATCCTTAGTTATCTATGAGACACTATTACATATGTGTGATTGGAGTCTCAGAAGGATAGGGAAAGCAGAAAAATATTTGAAGAAATAGTGGCTTCAAATTTTTAAAAATTTGATGACAAGTATAAATCCATAGATCCAAGAATCTGAAATCCCAATCAGAATAAAAACAAAATTACACTAAGACATATTATCAAATTGCCAAAAACTGTGGGGTTTTTTCCCCAAGATAGTGGATGGGAGGCATTGTTACCATGCCTCTCCCACTTGGAAAGACAAAATATGTGTAGAGATTACACTGTGAACTTTTTTCCAATAAGTAACACAAAAACTTAACAGGAAAACTGAAAGAAAACACAGGCCCTTTGAAGAAAGCGTTGGGCCGCAGCCCTACACCATGAGCCAGCCACTCCCCGAAGTGTGGGAGGGAGACAACTGCCTCCAGGATACGCACTCCCACTGGGGAACCTAGCAATTCATGTCATGGGGGAAAGCCTTACCCCTACCCGGGACTGAAGCTGATTTAGTGAGCGGTGGGGAGAACACAAGAAGAACCAGCATCAAGACAGGCTTTGTGTGCACTCACAGTCTGCCAGGGATGAAGGGAAACCATTCTTGATCCCGCTTCACAGACGACCTTGCAGAAGTCTGCCAGCTAACTCAGATGGTGGTCACAGGTTGAGAGAAGTTCCCAGCTGAGATTCGCATGATAATCTCCAGTGGGGACACACTCCCTTGGCCAGAAGTGAGGGACAAGTGGGAAGTGTACCACAGCCACAGGCGTAGGAACTGGGCACCCCTGATTCTTGGGCAGACTGGGAGGGGTGTGCCCCGAAAGCAGTGATTGCTATCTTCCCCAGAAAGGCTTATGGCCTGGGGCAGTTTTGAGTTCTGGAGCACAGATTGCCTTGAACCTAGCCAGCGATTTCTAGCGAACACTGTGGGTGTAAGATACCTTTGCCAAGTATGGGAGGTGGGTGGGGCTTACTGCCTCCTGTTACTTCCCACTTTCCATACAGACTCTTCTGTGCAGCATAGGCAACTGTACTCCTTCCTGGAACATTACCTCTGCCTCCAGAGAACTGCCTTCTAATTCCTACCGGGGCCACTACTTGCACCTACCTGCATGTGGAGAGCCAGAGCATGAACTTGCGTGATCCAGCTACCACCCAACTTTGCCCTGCCACCCACCCTGGTAGCTTAACACAAAGGTCTGAAACTTTTGGGAGTTCTATGGCCCTGCCCATTGTGTGAGTCACCAAAATACCTCCCCTGGGTAACATAAGGCAAGCACAAATCTCACTGCTGGTACAGTAGCTGGTGCTATTTTGTAAGCACTGCCTCCTGGCTAAAGGCCACCCGGCACACAGCCCTTCACAGCAAGGGTCCCCAGTCCGCAGCCACAGACCGGTACTGGTTGGTGGCCTTTCAGGAACTGGGCCACACAGCAGGTGAATGGTGGGCCAGGAAGCATTACTGCCTGAGCTCCGCCTCCTGTCAGATCACTTGCAGCATTAGATTCTCATAGGAGCCGAACCCTATTGTGAACTGCACATGGGAGGGATCTAGGTTGCATACTCTTCATGAGAATCTGTCTACAGTTTCATCCCAAAACCATCCCGCATCCACTACAGGTCCATGGAAAAATTGTCTTCTGTGAAACTGGTCCCTGGTGCCAAAAGCTTTGGGGACCACTGCATTATAGCATCTGCAAGTACAAAACAACACAGCATGCAGGAAGGAGAAAGCTTGTGCATGACCTCAGCTATCACCATTGCCTGCATTACTCTAGATAACCAGGAGGTCCTGAGTCTGTCCACGTGACCAGTTCATTACTATTACAACTGGCATTTGAGAAAGTCAACACACTAAGGCTTTTTATAACCAAGGAATCTAATCTCACAGAGCCCATGTCACTCCCCGGCTACCCCCATAAGAGCTGGTGCTGATATCCACAGCTGGGAGACTTGAGAACAGGTCACATCACTGGACCCCTTGCATACATTTCCCAGCACCAGTGTGGAGAGTGGCAGCCCCACCGGGCAGCTAGGTCCAGAGGAGCAGCAGCATTCACAGTAGTCTGGCCTCGGGGACTCCTACTCCTGGAAGAAGGGGGAGTGCATTACATCAAGGGAGCACCCCATGGGGCAAAAGAATCCAGACAGCAGGCCTGCAGTCCCAGAACTTTCCATTTGTGGGAGGTTTCTTTCATCAGAGGCACAGTGCAGTGCTGGGCTCAACAGGGAGCTGGTCTGCAACTCCACCCAACCATCAGGCAATTCTGGTGCTCGTGAAAGGCCTTGTAGAAAGGGACTTCTCTGTGTCCACCACTGCAGACACAGCTGGGGCTTCTCCCACAAGAGCTCAATAGGTGTGTACCTATAGACTGTCTTTCTGGAACAGTTCAGGGTGACTGCATTCCCACAGGAAGAGTACCCTCCAGGTTCAGGTTTGGATGGGGGTTAGAGTCACAATCCATCTCTACATTGAACACGAGCATTCCTGCAGATGAAAAGAGGTGCCTGTCTGATCTGAACAGCTGGAACACCACGTCAGGAGTGTGACTGGGAGGTGTATTGCTTTCCTGCTGTCCTAACAGGGGAGGTGAGGTGGCTCCCTGTCTTCCCCTTGAATAGATCTCAGTGCATTTTCCTGAGATGTCCCCCAGCTGGCTCTGTCAAGGCTGGGCCCTCTGCCCATTATTGGGTATTGTATTTACCAACCTGCTTTAACCACAGCTGGGTTTTATCCATAAACATCTCCCCCACTGACCTGAAACCTGAACTGTTCAATTCAGTAAATAAAACACAAATACTGAAGGAAAAAAATAAATAGTGAATACCACTGGAGAATGAAATAAGCTTCAAGAGACCTCTGCCATTCCAACCCAATAGGAGACAGTGAAGGTGCATACACACTGAGCACATTGCTACTACAACCAGCATCTGACAAGGCCACGATACAAAGACTTTATATAACCAAGGAACTCATACAGTCTTCACTCCCAACAGCACCCAGGGTCAAATTAGGTTACAATAAACTATAAACATTAAAGTCACATCCTAGAAAGTGGGCGGGGGGGGGGAGGGTTAAAAAACAGTCAAATAAGAAGAAAACAGGTTTTATAACACCCCCAAAAGGTCACATTACCTCTCCAGCAATGGATCCAAACCAAAATGAAATATTTGAAATAATAGATACAGAACTCAGGGAGATACAACAGAAAGGTAAAAACCAACATAAAGAAATTTTAAAAGCAATTCAGGATATGAATGAAACATTTTCTAAAGAGACAGATATTTTAAAGAAAAACCAATCAAAATTTCTGGAAATGAAAGACATATTAGGTAATTACAAAATTCAATGGGAAGTTTTAACAATAGACTGACTAAGACAAGTAGAAGAAAGAATTTCAGAGCTCAAAGACAAGTCTTTCAAATTAACCCAATCACACAAACATAAAGTAAAAATAATTAAAAGAAATGAACAAAGTCTCCAAGAAATATGGGATTATGTAAAATGGTCAAATCTAAGAAGTTCTGGTGTTCCTGATAGGGGAGAAAAAGCAAAAATCCTGGAAAACTATTTGGGATAATAATTGAGGAAAACTTCCCTGGCCTTGCTAGAGATTTAGTCATCCAAATACAAGAAGCTCAAAGAATTCCTAGGAGATTCATTGGAAAAAGGACACCAAGGCATAGAGTCATCAGGCTATCTAAAGTCAACATGAAGGAAAGAATTCTAAGCAGTGAGACAAAAGCATCAGGTAACCTATAAAGGAAAACCTATCAGACTAATAGCAGACTTCTCAGTAGAAACCTTACAAATCTGAAGGGATTGGGGTCCTATCTTTAGCCTCCTTAAACAGAATAACTGTCAGCCAAGAATTTTGCATCCAGCAAAACTAAGTTTCACAAATGAAGGGGGAAAAAGTATCTTTCAGACAAGTGAATGCTGAGGGAATTCATCACTACCAGACCAGCCCTAAAAGAAATGTTTAAAAAGAGTTCTAAAGCTTGAAACAAAAGGTTGATATGTACAAAAATGGACCCTCTTGAAAGCAAAAAACTCACAGGGCCTATAAAACAATAACAATGAAGAGAACAAAATACCTAGGTAACAATCAACGTGATGACTGGAACAGTATCTTGTACCTCAATATTAATGTTGAATGTAAATGATCTACATGTCCAAATTAAAAGATACGGATTAGCAGAATAGATTAAAAAATCACAAACTAACTATCTGCTATCTTTAGGAGACTCACCTGACACCTGAGTATTCCTATAGACTCAAGGTAAAGGGGTGAAAAAAGATATTCCATGCAAATAGAAACTCAAAGGAAGCAGGAATAGCTATTCTTATATCAGATAAAACAGATTTTAAAGCAACAACAATATAAAAAGACAAAGTAGGTCATGATATAATGATAAAAGGATCAATCCAACAAGAAGGTATTATAATCCTAAATATATATACACCTAACTCAGGAGCTCCTGGATTGATGAAAACAATTACTACTATAGCTAAGAAAAGAGATAGACAGCAACACAATAATAGTGGGGAACTTCAACAGCCCACTAACAGTACTAGAGAGATCATTGAAACGGAAAGTCAACAAAGAAATGCTGGACTTAAACTGAACTCTAGAACAAATGGACCTAACAGAAATTTACATAACATTCTATACAAGAACTGCAGAATACGCATTCTTCTCATCAGCGTATGGAACATTCTCTAAGACAGACCATATGATAGGCCACAAAACTAATCTCAATAAATTTTTTAAAATCTTTTTATTTAAGTTCTAGGGTACATGTGCACAACATGCAGGTTTGTTACATAGGTATACATGTGCCATGTTGGATTGCTGCACCCATCCATCAACTCATCATTTACACTAGGCATTTCTCCCAATGCTATCCCTACCCCAGCCCCCCAGACCCCAACAGGCCCCGGTGTGTGATGTTCCCCACCCTGTGTCCATGTGTTCTCATTGTTGAACTCCCACCTATGAGTGAGAACATGCAGTGTTTGGTTTTCTGTCCTTGGAATAGTTTGCTTAGAATGATGGTTTCCAGCTTCATCCATGTCCCTGCAAAGGACATGAACTCATCCTTTTTTATGGCTGCATAGTATTCCATGGTGTATATGTGCCACATTTTCTTAATCCAGTATATCATTGATGAACATTTGGGTTGGTTCCAAGTCTTTGCTATTGTGAACAGTGCCACAATAAACATTCATGTGCATGTGTCTTTATAGTAGCATGATTTGTAATCCTTTGGGTATATACCCAGTAATGGGATCACTGGGTCAAATGGTATTTCTAGTTCTAGATCCTTGAGGAATTGCTACATTGTCTTCCACAATGGTCGAACTAATGTACACTCCCACCAACAGTGTAAAAGCATTCCCATTTCTCCAGATCCTCTCCAGCATCTGTTGTTTCCTGACTTTTTAATGATCATCATTCTAACTGGCATGAGATGGTATCTCACTGTGGTTTTCATTTGCATTTCTCTGATGACCAGTGATGATGAGCATTTTTTTCATGTGTCTGTTGGCTGCATAAATGTCTTCTTTTGAGAAGCGTCTGTTCACATCCTTTGCCCACTTTTTAATGGGATTGTTTGATTTTTTTCTTGTAAATTTGTTTGAGTTCCTTGTAAATTCTGGATATTAGCCCTTTGTTAGATGGGTAGATTGCAAAAATTTTCTCCCATTCTGTAGGTTGCCTGTTCACTCTGATGGTAGTTTATTTTGCTGTGCAGAAGCTCTTTCATTTAATTAGGTCCCATTTGTCTATTTTGGCTTTTGTTGCCATTGCTTTTGGTGTTTTTGTCATGAAGTCTTTGCCAATGCCTATGTCCTCAATGGAATTGCCTAGGTTTTCTTCTAGGGTTTTTATGGCTTTAGGTCTAACATTTAAGTCTTTAATTCATCTTGAGTTGATTTTTGTATAAGGTGTAAGGAAGGGATCCAGTTTCAGCTTTCTACGTATGGCTAGCCAGTTTTCCCATCACCATTTAGTAAATAGGGAATCCTTTCCCCATTTCTTGTTTTTGTCAGGTTTAACAAAGATCAGATGGTTGTAGATGTGTAGTATTGTTTCTGAGGGCTCTGTTCTGTTCCATTGATCTAAACCTCTGTTTTGGTACCAGTACCATGCTCTTTTGCTGTAGCCTTGTAGTACAGTTTGAAGTCAGGTAGCATGATGCCTCCAGTTTTGTTCTTTTGGCTTAAGATTGACGTGGCAATGCAGGCTCTTTTTTGGTTCCATATGAATTTTAAAGTAATTTTTTCCAGTTCTGTAAAGAAAGTCATTGGAGGCTTAATGGGGATGGCACTGAATCTATAAATTACCTTGAGCAGTATAGACATTGTTATGATATTGATTCTTCCTATCCATGAGCATGAAATGTTCTTCCATTTGTTTCTGTACTCTCTTATTTCCTTGAGCAGTGGTTTGTAGTTCTCCTTGAAGAGGTCCTTCATATTCCTTTTAAGTTGGATTCCTAGGTATTTTATTCTCTTTGTAGCAATTGTGAGTGGGAGTTCATTCATGATTTGGCTCTGTTTGTCTGTTATTGGTGTTTAAGACTGCTTGTGATTTTTGCACATTGATTTTGCATCCTGAGACTTTTCTGAAGTTGCTTATCAGCTTAAGGAGAGTTTGGGTTGAGATGATGGGGTTTTCTAAATATACAATCATGTCATCTGCATACAGGGACAATTTGACTTCCTCTTTTCCTCATTGAATATTCTTTATTTCTTTCTCTTGCCTAATTGCCCTGGCAAGAACTTCCAACACTATGTTGAATAGGAGTGGTGAGACAGGGCATCCTTGTCTTGTGCCAGTTTTCAAAGGGACTGCTTCCAGCTTTTGCCCATTTAGTATGATATTGGTTGTGGATTTGTCATAAAGAGCTCTTATTATTTTGTGATATATTCCATCAATACCTAGTTTATTGAGAGTTTTTAGCATGAAGGCTGTTGAATTTTGTTGAAGGCCTTTTCTGCATCTATTGAGATAATCATGTGGTTTTTGTCGTTGGTTCTATTTATGCGATGGATTATGTTTATTGATTTATGTATGTTGAACCAGCCTTGCATCCCAGGGATAAACCCAACTTAATTGTGGTGGATAAGCTTTTGGATATGCTGCTGGAGTCAGTTTGCCAGTATTTTTTTAAGGATTTTCACATCGATGTTCATCAGGGATATTGGTCTAAAATTTTCTTTTTTTGTTGTGTCTTTGCCAGGCTTTGGTATCAGGATGATGCTGGCCTCATAAAATGATTTAGGAAGGATTCCCTGTTTTCCTATTAATTGGAATAGTTTCAGAAGGAATGGTACCAGCTCCTCCTTGTACACCTCTGTCCAAATACTGCACTTTCCTCATGGTCTTAGCAACCAGCAGAGCAGGAGATTCCCTCCCATGCCTGGCTTGGTGGTTCCAGTGCCCACGGGGCCTTGCTCACTGCTAGCACAGTAATCTGAGATTAACCTGCAAGGCTACAGCCCAGCGAGGGGAGGGGTGACCACCATTGCTGAGACTTGAGTAGGTAAACAAAGCGGCTGGGAAGCTCAAACTGGGCAGAGCACACCACAGCTCAGCAAGGCCTACTGCCTCTGTAGACTCCACCTCCATGGGCAGGGCATAGCTGAACAAAAGGCAGCAGACAACTTTAGAGCAGTGGTTCTCCCAGCATGGGGTCTGTCATGACTTCCCTTGGCTAGGAAAGAGATATCTCCTGACCCCTTGCCCTTCCCAGGTGAGTGACACTCCATCCTGCTTCAGCTCGCCTTCCATGGGCTGCACCCACTGTCCAACCAGTCCTAATGAGATGAACCAGTTACCTCAGTTGGAAACGCAGAAATCACCTGTCTTCTGTGTTGATCTCGCTGGAAGCTGCAGCCCAGAGCTGTTCCTATTCGGCCATCTTAATCACGGCTTGTCTCAATAAATTTTTAAAAATCAAAATCATATCAAGTGTCTTCTCGGACCACAGTAGAATAAAACTAGAAATCAACTCCAAAAGGAACCCTCAAAATTATACAAATACATGGAAACTAATCAATCTGCTTCTGAATGACTTTTGGGTTAACAATGAAATCAAGATGGAAATTTTAAAGTTATTCAAAATGAATGATAATGGTGACACAAGTTATCAAAACTTCTGAGTTACAGCAAAAGCAGTGCTATGAGGAAAGCTAACAGCACTAAATACCTACATTAAAAAGTCTGAAAAATCACAAATTGACAACCTAACCTTACACTTCAAGTAACTAAAGAAACAAGAACAAACCAAACCCAAAGTTACAAGAAGAAAAAAAATAAGATCAGAGCAGAACTAAATGAAATTGAAACAAAAATGCAAAAGGTCAATGAAATAAAGTTATTTCTATAAAAAGATAGTTGATAGACCATTAACTAGATTAACTAAGAAGACAGAAGATTCAAATTAGCTCAGTTAGAAATGAAAATGGAGACATTATTACTGACATTGCAGAAATACAAAAGATAATTTTACACTACTATGAATACCTTTATGCACGTAAACTAGACAATCTAGAGGAAATGGACACATTCCTGGAAACATACAATCCTCCTAGCTTGAATCAGGAAGAAATAGAAATCCTGAACAGACCAATAACAAATAATGAAATTAAATCAGCAAAAAAATAAATAAGTAAAAACACAAAATGCCAACAAAAAAAGCCTAGTGCCCCAATGTATTCACAGCCAAATTCTACCAGATGTTCAAGAAATAACTGGTACCAGTCCTACTAAAATCATTCCAAAGGAATTGAGAAAGAGAGAATCCTCCTTCTATGAACTCTTTCTATGAAGCCAGTGTCACCCTGATACCAAAATGAGGAAAGGACATAACGAAAAAAGAAAACTATAGACCAATATCTGTGATTAACATAAATGGAAAAATTCATAACAAAATACTAACAAACTGAATCCAGTAGCACAACAAAAAGATAATTCACCATGATCAAGTGGGTTTCATCCCAGGGATACAGGAATGGTTCAACATATGCAAGTCAATAAATGTGATATGTCACATAAACAGAATTAAGAATTATATGATCATCTCAATAGATGCAGAAAAAGCATTCGATAAAGTCCAGTCTCCCTTTATGATTAGAAACCCTCAACAAACTAGACATGGAATGAACATACCTCAAAATAGTAAGAGCCATGTATGACAAACTCTCAGTTAACATCATATTGAATGGGAACAAGTTGAAAGCATTCCCCCTGAGAACTTGAACAAGACAAGGATGTTCACTTTCACCACTTCTATTCAACATAACACTGGCAGTCCTACTCAGTGCAATTAGGCAAGAGAAACTTATAAAGGGCATCCAAATTGGAAGAGAGGTAGTCAAACTATCCCTGTTTGCCAATAATATGATCATATACCCAGAAAACCCTAAAGACTCCACTGCAAGACTCCTAGATTTGATAAGCAAATTCAGTAAAGTCTCAGGTTACAAAATCAATGTAAACAAATCAGTAGCACTACTATACACCAACAATGACAAAGCTGGGAATCAAATTAAGAACTCAATTCCTTTTACAAAAAAAAGGTGCAAAAAATTACCTACGACTATACTTAACCAAGGAGATGAAAGATCTTTACAAGGAGAACTACAAAACACTGTTGAAAGATATCATAGATGACACAAACAAATGGAAATAGATACCACGCTCATGGATTGAAATAATTAATATCATGAAAATGACCATACTACCCAAATCAATCTATAGATTCAGTACAATTCCTATCAAAATATCAATATCATTTTTCACAGAATTAGAAATGCAATCCTGGAATTCATATGGACCCCACCAAAAAAGCTCGAATAGCCAAAGCAATCCTAAAGCAAAAAGAACAAATCTGGAGGCATCACTCTCTCTGACTTCAAATTATACTACAAGGTTATAGTAACCAAAATAGCATGGTACTAGTATAAAGGTAGATACATAGATCAATGAAACAGAATAGAGAACCCAGAAATATAGCCAAATATTTACAACCAACTGATCTTTGACAAAACATAAATTGGGGGAAGGATACTTTATTCGATAAATGGTTCTGGGAAAACTGGATAGCCACGTGAAGAAGAGTGAAAGTGGATCTCTCTCTCTCTCTCTCTCTCTCTCTCTCTCTCTCTCTCTCTCTCTCTCTCTCTCACCATATACAAAAATCAACTCAGGATGGATCAAAAGCCTAAATCTAAGACCAGAAGCCATAAACATTCTAGAAGAAAACCTAGGAAAAACACTCCTGGACATTGGCTTGGCAAAGAATTGATGACTATAGCCCCAAAAGCAGATGCAACAAAAGCAAAAATAAATAAATGAGACCTAATTAAGCTAAAAAGCTTCTGCACCGCAAAAGAAATAATCAACATAGTAAACAGACAACCCACAGAATAGGAGAAAATATTTGCAAACTATGCATCTGACAAAAGACTAATATCCTGAATTTACAAGGAACTCAAACAAATCAGCAAGAGTAAATTAATCACATCAAAAAGTGGGCAAATGACATGAATAGGCATTTCTCAAAAGAGGATATACAAATGGCCAACAAACATATGAAAAAGTAGTCAACATTACTAATCATCAGGGAAATGCACATTAAAACCACCATGAGATACCCTTGTACCTCAGCCAGAATGACCATTATTAAAAATTCAAAAAACAGTAGATGTTGGCATGGATATGCTGAAAAAGGAACACTTTTACACTGCTGGTGGGCTGCTAAATTAGTACAAGCTCTATGGAAAATAGTATGCCGATTTCTTGAAGAACTAAAAGTAGATATACCATTCAATCCAGCAATCCACTACTAGGTATCTACCCAAAGGAAAAGAAATCATCATACCAAAAAGACACTTGCATGCATATGTTTATTGTAGCACAATTCACAATTTCTAAGATATGGAACCAATCTAAGTATCCATTAAATGATGACTGAATACAGAAAATGTGGTATAATTACACTAAGGGAGGAGACCACCCCTCATATTGTCTTGTGCCCAATTTCTGCCTCCAAAGAAAGAAGAAGTAAAAACTAAAAGGCAGGAATGAAATCTACAGGCAGACAGCCCGGCGCCACGCCCTGGGCCTGGTAGTTAAAGATCGACCCCTGACCTAACTGATTATGTTATCTATAGATTCCAGACATTGTATGGCAAAGCATCGTGAAAATCCCTATCCTGTTCTGTTCTGATTACCAGTGCATGCAGCCCCCAGTCACGTACCCCCTGCTTGTTCAATCAATCACAACCCTCTCACGTGGAGTAAGCTCTTAAAAGGGACAGTAATTGCTCCTTTAGGGAGCTCAGTTTTTGGAGACGTGAGTCCGCCGATTCTCCCAGCTGAATAAAGTCCTTTCCTTCCACAACTCGGTGTCTGAGGGGTTCTTGTTTGCGGCTCGTCCTGCTACAACACCATGGAACGCTATTCAGCCATAAAAATGAATAAAATAATGTCTTTTGCAGCAAGTTAGATGCAGTTGGAGGCAATTATTCCAAGTGAAGTAACTCAGAAATGGAAAACCAAGTACCATATATTCTCGGTTATAAATGAGAGCTAACCTATGGATGTGCGAAGTTATGCAGAGTGATATTAATTTAATAGACATAGGAGACTCAAAAGGGGGAAGAGGGATGAGGGTTTAAAAGTACATACTGAGAACAATGTACACTACTTGGGTGCACTACAATCTCAGACTTTACCACTATACAGTTCATCCATGTAACCAGGAACCACTTACACCCCAAAAGCTATTAAAATAAAAAATATATATTTAAAAAAATAAGCTGTCAAAACCCTATGATAAAGAGAAAAATTGTAAAGCAGTCACAAGGGGAAAAAAGTACATTAGAGGCAGAGGAACAAATATAAGATATATAGACATATAGAGAGAATTTTTATACAGTCTCAGAAAAGGACATAATGGATTCTCCACTCATTTAGGAGGGAAAAGGGCAAATATTATGCTTAAATAGAAAATAGCTTCCTTCTGGGAAGAAAATTTTATTGTCTGCTTCACTTAATTTTTTGTATCATGCTGTTTGATTTTAAAGAAAAAACTTACAAAACCTGCTATCAGATTTTAAACTTTCATATTTGTAAAGTACCTTGAAATGTATTAACAAAGCATTGTCGCACAGCAGATTTTCTAGATTAATCTTAATTAGCATATTCATTGTTATGTAAATGATGCTTTTGCTGTGCTAGAAAAATGAATTCTAGCACAATGTAATTCTTAAGTAAGTTGAGCAACCGTTTTGCTCTGTTAATTGCCACTCAACTTTTGCATTATTTATTTGTACCCTTTTTGCACTGTGACTTTAACATTTCAAGGGATAGGGTGTATGCAGCACTTTGTAAACTATAAATCACTGTGGAAAGGTAATGTAAAATTGTAATCTTTGGTTAAACTAAGCTCTGCTACAATGGTTTGGGGTGTTACTTCTCAGTCGTATATATCTAGTGATATTAAATCTTCCCTGTCTCTCTGCCTTTTACATTTTTTAGTAGGGAATTATACCATGAGGGTTAAGTAACCAAAGACAAAATAAAGGATGCCAATGGCATTCGAAATCTGAAGTTTTCCTAAGAATGAATCTGCTTTTTTTTGCCCTTTGGCTTTATATATACAGTTAGAGAAGGAATGAAGTCTGTCTGTCTCAGGCACTGCCAGTTCTAAGACACTGCATAGTGATGAATTAACTTTACTCAACGAGAAGTCTTGTCTTTGTGCCTGCTCTCCGGAGTTAACCTTTAAACCCTTGGAATTTCTAGAGTAATGGGAGTGTCTTTGTTACTCATGATGGACCCCTTAAACCACACCCGATAGTTTGTGTTAATGAGGTGATTCAAGGTGGACCCTTGGTACGTTACACTAGGAGATGACTCAGTATGAGGCCCAGGCCACAGCCACACCAGAAAGACCAACCATGTGGTTAGGGGGTTGGGACTTTGAGCCATGTGATGCTAACCTGATATCCAAGAAGGGGAGGGGGCTAGAGATTGGGTTTAACCACGTGGGCCGTGATACAATCAGTCATGCCTATGTAATGCAGCCTGGAGAAAATCTCTAAATACCAAAGCCCAGGTGAGCTTCTTAGATTGATGACACTCTGCGAATAGCCAAACATCAGCACCAGGAGAGTAAAGCATCCCGAGGGCATGGAAGCTTTGTGTTCAGGACCCTCCCAGTCTGAGATCTTGCCTTATGATCTTTTTCTTGGGCTGGTTCTGAACTGTATCCTTTGCTGTAATAAAACTGCCATCCTCGGCCGGGCACGGTGGCTCAAGCCTGTAATCCCAGCACTTTGGGAGGCCGAGACGGGCGGATCACGAGGTCAGGAGATCGAGACCATCCTGGCTAACACGGTGAAACCCTGTCTACTAAAAAATGCAAAACACTAGCCGGGCGTGGTGGTGGGCGCCTGTAGTCCCAGCTGCTCGGGAGGCTGAGGCAGGAGAATGGCGTGAACCTGGGAGGCGGAGCTTGCAGTGAGCTGAGATCCGGCCACTGCACTCCAGCCTGGGCGACAGAGCAAGACTCCGTCTCAAAAAATAACTGCCATCCTACATATAACGCTTTCCTGAGTTCTGTGACTCATTCCAGCACATTATCAAACCTGAGGGAGTCCATGGGGACCCCCAAATTTGTGGCTGGCTAATCCAAAGTGTGGGTGGCCCTGGGGATCCCTGAACTTGTAGCTAGTGTTGGAAGTCTTGGGCAGATGTAACATTCTGGAGGACTGTGCGTTTAACCTGCCTTTTGTTATAGGAGTGTCGGCTGTGTTTAATACCTTTCCTCACCTATTATAAGAGTTACAGCCAATACTCCTATAACAAAAGATAGGTTAACAAGAGAAAAGCATAACTATTTAAACACAGATTTACATGACATAGAAGTCTTCAGATATGAAGACTCAAAGACCCAGGAATACTGTCTATTTGTGTGCTTAGGTTCAGTGAAGAATGGACAGCCATGTAGAAATGTGACTGGACAAAAAGGCTATGATCTAATGGTGATAGACTGAGGCGGGGAACCTAGCAAGAACCATCTGCCCAGACTTTTCTTGGCCTCTCTGAGCATCACTCCTTCCTCCCGAGAATAGGGCAGGACTTCTCTGGAATGAGGACATTCCAGAGAGAAGGGAGAGAGTGACTTTTCTAGGTCTTATGGCTTGCTTTGTGGGAGAGTTCTAGTTTTTATGACTCATTTTGTGGAGGAGGAATTCTGATTTTTATGACTGGCTTTAGGGAAGAAGAGGGGTAGAAGACACACAGTAAGACTGTTCCTGGATGGAAGGTCTTGATTGTGAATTGTCCACATTCTTGGCTTTTGAACAAAGACTTGAACAAAATGCCCAAAGCAACAAAAGAACAAAGCAGTGAAAGACAAATGGCAACAAAAGAATGGAGTAACAAAGGCATAGATTTACTGAAAAAGCAAAAGTACAATTCACAGAGTGAGGGCGGGCTCAGGCAAGAGGCCCAAGAGCCTCCTCTACTGCAATGCTCCCCAGGCTTTTTATAAAGCCAAAAGAATTTGGTAACACCCCTAGCTGCCCTTTAGAGGCCTCCAATTGGTTACACTCTATGAACAATTGGCCTGCAACTAATCAGTGGCTGAAGTGGAGACATGGTCCACATCAATCAGAGGCTGAAGTGAAAACTTTTGTCTTGTTTTTACAGGAGTGAAGAGGTGGCCTGTGTGCTGCCCAGTCTTGCCTAGAACTGGCTACACCTGCTGTTCTCTTGCTTATGCAAACTCCTATCCCTTTGCTTATGCCTCAACCCTCGGCTACCCTAATTCTCTATCCTCCTGCCTCAAGAGGTCAGAGAGATCTTGTTTCTGAGGCTCTCCAATGTCCCTCAGTTTAAAGTACTCAGTGTGCCAAGTGCCATAATTACGAGTATCATGTTCTGAGCCCCAACAGGGCTGAGGCTGGGCAGTCTTTGTTCTTGTGATCCTTATGGACCACTGAAGACGCTAGAGAAAAAATTATTAATACCTATGTGAATAAACATGAGACACATAACAGTGGGCTTTACCTAGTCTTAGGGATCAAGGAAGTTTCCCTAGAAGTGGAAGAACATTTGAAGAAGAGAGACGAGTCCATGCAAAGGCTCTGAGACAGGAAGCAGCACATTACAATGGAAGAATTTACAAAGGGCTGCAGTGTCTGGACAGCAGAAAGCGGGGCAAGCAGAGGTGGAAGAGAAAGAAAGTTGTCAGTTCATGCAGTCTGAAGCATGCTGTTAAGGACTTTGGAGTTTGTTTTAGAGAAGTAGAAAGACTTTGAAGTGACAATTAGTCTTGCATTTTTAATAATTACTTAGTGGGCATGAGGAGAGCCTAAATCCATTCCAGTGACATGGCTGGGACAAGTGTAGTCCTAGTAGCACAGTCAAGGGCGGTGGAGGAACGTGGTTGCATTCAAGATCTGCAGGAGCTAGAATCAACCATACTTGGTGATCAAATGGAAATTGGAGTACTGATGCAGGAGATCCTAGGTGTCGGGCATGACTAGGGACAAGAATGGGCTGTTCACTGTGAAAGGAAAATGAATCTTGGGACCCCAAAACCACTAAGCCAAAGGGAAAAGTCAAGCTGGGAACTACAGAGGGCAAACCAGCCTCCGAATCTATTCCTAAAAAACATAGCTACTAAGATTAAAAAAAAAAAAAGGCTACGCACCTCCCTCACAAGGGATTTCCCTGTGGACAAAGAACCGACAGAACTCAAAGTCATTCCTCTGCTCACTGAGATAAATGCCTATCTGATTGCCTCTTTTGGAAAGGCTAATCAGAAACTCAAACGAATGCAACCATTTGTCTCTTACCTACCTATGACCTAGAAGCCCCCTCTCCACTTCCAGTTGTCCCGCCTTTCCAGACAGAACCAGTGTACATCTTACATATATTGATTGATGTCTCATGTCTCTCTAAAATGTATAAAACTAAGCTGTGCCTTGACCACCTTGGGTACCTCGACCACATGTCATTAGCACCTCCTGAGGCTGTGTTATAGGTGTGCATCCTTAACTCTGGCAAAATAGGTTTCCTAAATTGACTGGGACCTGTCTCAGATATTTGGGGCTCACATCACTGAGGCAGAAAACACTGGAAGAGGACAGGTTTGTTGGGGAAGCATCCCCAGCTCAACTGGATTTGCTGAACCTGGCATTGCTATAAACCTTGTGGTTGGAGATGTCTACTGTAAAGCTATATTGTGGGTCTGGAACTCAGAGGAAAGTCTAGTGCTGCATATGTAGATATCAAATTCATGTAAGCTCACCTACATGATTGTACCAGGTTTGTTTCCCAACATGTGCATTAATGAAAAGAGTCAAATTATGTAAAATATTTGAAGAGATTTATTCTAAGCCAAATATGAGCGTCTATGGCCTATGACACAGCCCTCAGAGAACATGTGCCCAAGGTGGCCGGGGCGCAGCTTGGTTTTATACATTTTAGAAAGGCATGAGATATCAATCAACTGCATCTTAAATGTATTTCTTAAAAATACATTGGTTTGGTCCAGAAAGGTGGGACAACTCAAAGCGGGGGGCAGGGGGAGTGCTTCTAGGCTATAGGTAAATTTAAACATTTTCTGGTTGACAATTGGTTAGGAAGGAAATGTTCGGGTTAAGATAAAAATTGTGGAGACCAAGGTCCTTTTGAAGTCTTATAGTGTCTGCCCTTAGAAAGAGTAGATGACATATGTTTCCTATTCAGATCTTTAAAATGTGCTACTCTTTCCAGAGTCAGATTGGAAAGTAAATCAGCATATACAGGGTTAAATAAAACCCATCTGATGAGAATTTATGGTTTGTAGAGCATGACTCCCCAGACCTCTTAGATAAGAATTTAAGCAAAATGGAAAAACTCAGAGCTTAGTCCTCTCGTGGCAAGCAAATACACTAAGACAGTAGGTTGCAGCAGAGAAAGAGGTTCAATCATAAGGCAGCCAAATGAAAGAGATGGGGGGAAACCTCAGATCTGCCTCCCCGAGGAGGCTTGGGAAAAGGGATTTTAAGAGGCTTGGACAAGTAGTGGGCTGAGTTGTAGAGACAGTTGTTAGGTTGAAGAGTGTAGAGTGAAGTCACAAGATAGAAGAAACTGTATTCTCATGTTGATTCCGTTCCTCTGCGGGATTCTTCAAACTGGTTGGCACCACCCATTTTGCTGCAATTCAGAATCTGAAAAACATCTTAAGCAATTCTTAAACAAAAGCCTTATGATTCTAATGTCAGAGAGTCTAGCTATGGAAACAATGAGAATTTAGTATCTAGTATTAATGAGAATGCAAATGGTCAGTATCTAGTGAGATGTGGCTAGTCCAAATCCAGGTGTGCTGTAAGCCTGATATGCTCACTAGATTTGTGTTTAGTAGGCAGCTACAAGGAAGTGGGCCAGAGTGCAGCATGATCAATGCTCAATTGTAAGTATTACGTTTCTGTCCAGAACCTGGCATGCAATTCTTGTTAACTCTGTGAGGGTGGTTTCACACAGGCAGAAAATGTGCCCTGAAAGAAGCTCTGGTACAACTTTACCTACAGCGTCTGCTCAAACTTGGCAACACTTTAGAGTGTTACCAGGGAGTGAAGGCTACCATTGGGCAGAAGGTGGGTAGAAGACCCAGAGAAAGTAAAACTTCAAAGTATTTTTCAGGTTTGGATTATAATCCAGGGAGACACAATGCCAAACGCCATAATCCTTAATGTGTAAGTCCCAAAAGATCAAAATCCCTAAAGGATAAATTAATTCTCTAACATATAAAATCCTGAAAATCAGTCCAGGCGCCGTGGCTCATACCTGTATTCCCAGCACTTCGGGAGGCCGAGGTGGGAGTATTGCTTGAGCCCGGGAGCTTGAGACCAGCCTGGGCCACATAAATCCCATCTCTACAAAAAAATACAAAAATTAGCCAGGTGTGGTGGTGTGTGCCTGCAGTTCAGCTGCTCTGGAGGTTGAAGGAGGAGGATGGCTTGAGGCTGGGAGGTAGAGGCTGGAGTGAACTGTGATCACGTCACTGCACTCCTGCCTGGGTGACAGAGCGAGATCCTGTCTCCAAAAAATTAATTAATTCGATAAACCCCTGAAAATCACAGTCACAAGATGGTTGCATTATGTTAGGCAGAATAGGGAATGCCCATTTCCATGTATATCAAATCATGGAAGAATTTCTAAAAGAGCAGCACCACATAGAAAATCAGTGTGAACATATTCACCAAGGAAGGCCGTGCCCAATTAAAAAAAAAAAAAAAAGGCAACTACTTATTGCAATGCAAGACTTCAAAATACAATGAATGATTGCGATAGTCAGCCAGCTCTTGTGGACTACCTATGTGCAATTGCCCATGGTCTATCCCTATGATACACTTTTCCATATGTCAAATTTTCTTTTCAGTTTGTTTTTGTTTTTCAATTTTTTATATAGTTTTTTTTTAACTAAAAAATGGGAATTGGAAAGGTTTAATCCCTTGACTCATCTAGTGTTGCCAACCCACTTCCCTGCTGAGCCGTGAGACTGCGAAATACCACAGTTCGTCATGATGTTCAGATATGTCAGGGGTTCAGTCCTATCCTGTGAGATAGAACAAATGATGGAACAGGGAATACTCAACCTCCCCTCAACACCAAAAGATTTTGCTCTCTTCAGAATAAGGAGTGACAAAATAGTCTCTGCATTAGTCAGGGTTCTCTAGAGGGACAGAACTAATAGGATAGATGTATATATGAAGGGGAGTTTATTAGGAGAATTGACTCACGCGTTCACAAGGTGAAATCCCACAATAGGCCATCTGCAAACTGAGGAGCAGGGAAGCCAGTCCGAGTCCCAAAACCTCAAAAGTAGGGATGCTGACAGTGCAGCCTTCATTCTGTGACCGAAGGCCCGAGAGCCCCTGGCCAACCACTGGTGTAAGTCCAAGAGACCAAAACCTGAAGAACTTGGAGTCGGATGTTCAAAGCCAGGAAGCGTCCAGCACAGGAGAAAGATGGAGGCTGGAAGACTCAGCAAGTCAAGTCCTTCCATGTTCTTCTGCCTGCTTTATCCTAGCTGCACTGGCAGTTGATTAAATGATACCCACCCAGACGGAGAGTGGGTCTGCCTCTCCCTGCCCACTGACTCAAATGTTAATCTCCTTTGGCAACACACTCATAGCCACTCCCAAGAACAATACTTTGCATCCTTCAATCAAGTTGACACTCAACATTAACCATCACAGTCACTAAGCTATGCAGAGACTGGGTTTTTTAGCCAATATCATTTTCTATCTTTAACCACTGAAATAGCTGTGTGGCAGACCCACCCTTGTGATGTCCTTTATCTTTCGGGTGCTTGAAAATATCCAAGACACTTTTGCCCTCAAAGAAAGGCACCCCACAAGGAAGGATAGGGCAGAAAGAGAGAGAAAGAGGGAGCCATTGCAGTCACAGCAGGAACAAGGCGTTCTGCTTCCTGGGGGAGCCATGCTGATCTGTGCTGCTATTGCACAGCTCTCTGCGGAGGCAGGGCCTTGAAGTCGTGGACTCTCCCCTCCTAGGAGAAGGCTCCTGAAGGGAATGGCAAGGAGGTATACAATTTCATCTCTAGCTTGGCAAAGTGTGCTTTCCTGCATTCATGCTTACCTCCCTCTCACCCTTTTTTTTTTTTTTTTTTTTGATAAGGTGTTTCACTCTTTTTGCCCAGGCTGGAGTGCAATGGCACGATCTCAGCTCACTGCAACTTCTGCCTCCTGGGTTCGAGTGATTCTCCTGCCTCAGCCTCCTGAATAGCTGGGATTACAGACGTCCACCACCACACCCAGCTAATTTTGTATTTTTAGTAGAGACAGGGTTTCACTATGTTGGCTAGGCTGGTCTCGAACTCCTGACCTCAGGTGATCCACCAAAGTGCCTCCCAAAGTGCTGGGATTACAGGCATGAACCACCACATGCCAGCCTTTCACCCTTTCTGTAGCTCTAGAAAGACTACATATATAAACCTGGGTTTCTTTTCCAAAAATTTTTTTTAGAAAAATGTGTAAAATGCTTGGATGTTTGCTTTGTCTCTCGCCCTCCTAGCCATGCACTATATTTATAGGGTGTATGTTGTATACCCAGTTCTTAAGCCAAGAGAAAAGTTTGCTTGATCAAAAATGATCACAGCTTTGCAACATCCCTTAGAAGCTGGTATAACTGAGAGCTATTTTCTCATCCTTACTCCACTCATATCTAATGACCATGTGGAGAAAGAAAGCAGATTCAGAACATATTTGAATTACATCACCCTATATTCGAAACTAAATAAGAGCCAAGAGAAATATACACACACCCAGTTTTTTAAGTAGTCAGGGATGTCCTTCCTTTTCAACTTTCCTTTCCCGGCATGGCCCCTTGAGGGCTTCTTCAATTTGTGAGGATCCATAATGCAGGTTCATGAACCAGGATTGGAACTGCCCGGAAAACCAAAGGACTGGCTTTCACCAGTTACTTTACCAATAAATGTGCACCAATTACTTTCACACCAACCTAATGTATAAGTGAATCTACTTTATAGAGTGGGGGACAAGAAAAGCAAGGTCTTCATATTTGTGATATCAAAAGAAAATTTAAAGGAAACATGAGGGAGCCTCTGTTAATGTTCCATCTCATGATCTGGGGTCTAGTTAAGCAGCTATATTCTTCATGAAAACTCATCAAAATGCACTTATTATTTATGCATTGTTCTGTATGTTTTTATGCATGAGTAAAAGGTTCACATTTTAAAAATCCATCATCTGGCCAGGTGCAGTGGCTCACACCTGTAATCCTAGCACTTTGGGAGGCTGACGCAGGCAGATCACTTCAGGTCAGGAGTTCAAGACCAGTCTGGCCAACATGGTGAAACACCGTCTCTACTAAAAATACAAAAATTAGCTGGGCATAGTGGTAGGTGCCTGTAATCCAAGCTACTCAGGAGGCTGAGGCAGGAGAATCGCTTAAACCTAGGAGACAGAGGTTACAGTGAGCTGAGATTGCTCTATTGCACTCCAGCCTGGGTGACGGAGCAAGTCTCTGTCTCAAAAAAAAAATCCATCATCTAATTTGTCTAACAAAAGTCTAAGAAGGAGATGGTGTCCAATCCAATTGGTGTTATCCAATCTGGTACCCACCAACCACATGTGGCTATTGAGTACTTGAGATGTGGCTAGTCCAAACTAAGGTGTGCTGTCAGCATAACATGGACACTAGATTTTAAAGACAGAGTATGAAAAGATGTAAAATATTTTATTAATTTTATATTGATTATATGTTGAAACCATATAGTACAGATATATTGGGTTAAATCAAATACATTTTAAAAATTAATTTCAATTGTTTCTTTTTGCCTTTGTTAATGTTGCTACTAGGAAATTAGAAATTATGTATGTGGCTCTCGTTATCTTCTTTTGAACAGCGTGGTCCTACTGTCTCTAACTCTCCCACTAGATTGGGTGTGAAGTTAGTTACTGTAGATCCTGGCCTCACACTCACACCTAATGGATATTTTCAATTCCCATAGAAATACCACAGATTATTTTATATTCTAGGGGGGGAAAAAGAATAATTACTAATGTTGATTTGTAAATTTGGCTTAAATATATACACATTATACATTACTTTTTTAAAAATTAATAATGGCTAGTGTAAAATGTTTTCAAGTTGAAAATAGTAAAAGTAACACTTCTAAAATGAACAAATCTAGCCAGGCACAGTAGCTCATGCCTGTAATCCCAGTACTTTGGGAGGCCAAGGCAGGAAGATCACTTAAGCTCAGGAGTTCGAGACCAGCTTGGGTAACATAATAAGACTCTATCTTTACAAAATAAAAAAAATTAGCCGGGAGTAGTCCTAGCTACTTGGGAAGCTAAGGCGAGGGGAATGCTTGAGCCCAGAAGTTCAAGGTTACAGTGAGCTATGATTCTGCCACTGTATTCCAGCCCAGGTGACAGAGTGAGACGCTGTCTCTAAGAAAGATAAAAATAAAAAAATAAAAATAATGGACACATTTGAAAAGTTTCAATTCAGTCAGTCATGAATGCAGAACCACCATGGCAAAGGGAAAGAATATATCCTTTCTTGGGTTTATAGTCTTCCCCTTTGTCTAATATTCCTGCTTTCTGTTGTATACTTTTTCATAATTGGTATTCAAGCTGTGAAAAACATTCTTCCATCAGCAGAATCTGGCACTATAGCAGGCTCTTCACATAGCAGAGCTGGCATTTTTAAAATTCACTCTGGATTTGTTAAGTGGTTTACAGCTGAGAAGCCAGATGAGCTGACTTTTCACTGTATAAATTTTGAGAAAGCACAGAGGCAAATATCTCCCTAAGAATTACGATATTCTGTGGGCCATATCATAGGCACATTATTAAAATATGTGCTCTTTTGACTATTATAGTAATCTAAAATTTGCTAATTATATAATAGCTCACTAACGAAAGCATAATCATAGATATACATTATTTGATATATGTCCCAGTTATTGGCAAACCTTGAAACTAGTTACATATTATTCCTAGAAAAATCAGAATTTGTCCCAAAAGTGTTAGACTTGAGTCAAGACTAGAAGTGCTTAAGTAGTCTTAAGAAAATTACAATTTCTTCCATGATAGTCACTGGGGAAACATCTATCAATGGAAGTTTAAGAAAATTGAGCACAGTAAGCAAGAGTGAAGGACGAATCACAGCAATTGCCTTTAAGCATTCTCCCGTTTGCAGAGATTCTAATCCTCACTCTAAAATGAATTATTTCACCACAAGGGGTTTGCAGTGAGAGCATTTTGTTTTGTTTTGCTTTTCAGAGACAAGGTCTTACTCTGTCGCCCAGACTGGAGTACAGTGGTACAATCTTAACTTACTGCAACCTCGAACTCCTGGTCGCAAGCATTCCTCTCATGTCAGTCTCCTGAGTAGTTAGGATTATTCCTAATTTTTTTAAAAAATTATTTTGTAGAGATATGGTCTTGTTATATTGCCCAGGCTGGTCTCATACTCCTGGCCTCAAGTGATCCTTCTGCCTTGGCCTCTCAAAATTTTTGTTCTTTTTATAGGTAACACTAACCATTTTACATTCAACAGTCATTGGAAAACTCAAAGATTCAACATCTGTAGGACAAACATTCTTTGAAAGTAGCAGCACTGTTTAACAAATTTTAGTTGATATTCAACTTAACTATGATAGAACAAAAAGAGTGGGGAAAATAAGAGAGGGAGGAAAGAAATGAGACTGTCAAATCAGGGAGAGAGGAGGAATGAAAATGAATAGTACATTTTCTGGAAGTCATGAAAGTCATCAACCTGAGTTTAATATTTGATCTGAATGATAAAGGAAGATGGTACTGGTGCTATCAGAAGGGAATTCTAGTTCATTTACATCTCACAAAATACATCAACAACCTAATCTAGAAGATGAGCTACCATACTTATATCAAGACTTTTCCAATATGTGAATCATAGGATTCTTCCTTTTCTACTTGTAAAGCCCATCCGAATTCTTTGGAAATTTCTCTGATTACAGGAAACAGCAGATAGACTGATGAAATACCTGTAGTTACATAATGCTAACTAGTTAATTTTTAGATCTTCTTAGGTTGAGAATTTAAAGTCTATTGTTCTTGTATCAACCCAAAAGGCATCTCTACCAGGCATTTGTTAGCTAGCTCCTCAGCATACATTAGGTTAATTTTCTGTATCAACTTGACTGGGCCACTGGGTGCCCAGACATTTGGTCAAACATTATTCTGGGTGTGTCTGTGAAGGTGTTTCCAGATGAGATTAGCATTTGAATTGGTAGACCTAGCAAAGCAGTATATCCTCCCTAATGTGAGTGGACCCCATCCAATCAACTGAAGACCTGAACAAAACAAAAAGGCTGAGTAAGAGAGAACTCCTCCTGCCTGACTGCTTGAGTTGGAACATGGGTCTTTTTCTCCCCTTCAGACTCAAACTGAAACATCAGCTCTTCTTGAGTTTCAAGCCAGCTGACTTTCAGACTGGAACTTACTCTATCAGCTCTCCTGGTTCTCAGGCCTTTGAACTTGCACCGAGACTATGCCATCTGCTCTCCCTGGTCTCCAGCTTGCCAAGTGCAGATCTTGGGACTTCTTTGCCTCTGTAATCATGTAAGTCAATTTCTTACAATAAATCTACATATGTAAATATGCATATTTATATACACATCGTACTTTTACATGTATGTGACACCTATGAATGGATGGCTTCTTTTGGACTCATCGTGTGTAGCTCTAGCTCTGTCCTGGGGAGAGGAAAATTGTGGGAAAGACCTTTTCATATCTCCAGCTACTTCATTTCTCTCACGTAGATGGGCTTTGCTGCCCATAGACAGGATGGACTTGTTGCCCCTGCCCATCATTGTGAGAGGGGAACAGGAATGCACCATCCCCAACTATCCCACCTCACGACATCTTCTCTGAAGCAAATACATACAGGAATCCATGAAAATTTATACAGTTCTTGACTGAAGGGGTTTGAGTGCCTACAGATTTAGGATGTGCTGGGACAAGTGAACAAGTTTATTTTTTTTCATCTACATCATTTTGTCTTTATTTCTTGCAAAAGAACACCCTGATTGTATTATGCACAGAGAGTATTCACATGCTCCCTGACCAGAGTTACTCCACAGTAAAGAACCCCAAATGCAAATCACTTCTCTAATTCTGAAAGAAAGAGAAAGATGGTACTGGTGACATCAGAAGGGAATTCCAGTTCATTTACATATCACAAAACACATCAACAACTTAATCTAGCAGATGAGCTACCATACTTACATCAAGATTTTTCCAATATGTGAATCACAGAATTCCTTCTTTTTTACTTGTTTTCCAATATAACTCTATAAAATATATTGTGTCAAGAGATAATCCCTGGCAGTAAATGACAGTATGTTTCTGCCAATAGGGAACTATTACATGTAGTGTGATTGTGTTATATGAAACTGGAGATGTGATCCTTAATTACTCCATTTTTCTTTTACTTTATTTTATTTGGTGACATATTAATCTCTCCAGATCTGGTTTCTTGTGGAAGAAATTGAGATTGTGCACTATAGTGATTTTTTCCTCTGTATCTTTCTATGCTTATCTTTGTAAGAAGCAATGGTTTGTCTATAAAAATGTGTTACCTCACTATTAAATTTTGGAAACCAAGACCTACTATCTAATATATGTCACTTATTTTCAGGTTGCTTTACTCCTGGAGGCAAAAAAAAAAAAAAAAAAATTGCCTGGTAGTGATTTTCTTTTCTTAATTTAAAGGAAGGTGGAAATGATTTTCTTTTTTAATTTAAAGGAAGATGATTTATCTGGGAAGAATTGTCAACGCATAAATGATCACAGGCCATGTACAATCAAGTTGACTGAGAGTCAGAATACTGTAGTGTCCAAATAAACAGACTCTAAAAGGAGAAAACACAGTTTTGAATCCTGGCTCTTCAACTGAATAAATGTGTACCTTTGGGCATAGCATTTTACCCCTCTGATCCTGTTTCCTCATGTGTAAGAGGGGATAACAATGTCTAGCTCACAGATTTGTAAGGATCAAGTGGGATAAGTTTTGCATGAGCCTGGCACATGGTATTCATTCATTCTATGTTACCTTGTATTATTTTCCATTCCCCACACAAACTATTTTGAAGAGTAACCTTCAAATTCTTCCACCAAGCACATTAGGAAAATATAGAGGGGGCTGATGAGAACTGGGCAGGATCCCAAGTTTTCTGCTAAGCAGTTTGGGGTTCAAGTCAGGGCTACAGTGTAAAAGGACCAAGGTGCGAGTTCTATCTCCTGAGGGATGCTGCGGCCAGGGCTTGGAAATCAAGTAGCTCTGGTTTGAAATGTTAGCACCACTGCCTCCCAGCTGGGCGATTTTGAGCAAGCCATTTAATACTCTGCAATCTCATGTTTGCCATTTATAAAATGGGAATAATAATGTCCCCTGTAAGGTGGTGGTGAAGAATTAAATGTGATCTTATATATAAAGCATTTAGCATAGTACCAACAGTAACATGTCAACAAGTGATAGTAGTTTTATTTAATATTGGGGAAGGATTTATATTTTCCTTGTAAGTGTTGATGTTCTTTAGGCTGGTCCAGTTCTTCAAAGGGCAGGAGTGTTTTGCAACTCATTGTGCAATCAATTTCCAAGTTCCTCTTTAGACCTGTGGGGTCTATAATGGTAGAAATCAGTTCAGACCCCACCAGACAATAGGTTGGTTTATTGCCTTCCTCTTAGGTCTGGCTGGAGAAGCTCAGAACTGGGTCCTGGTGAGCTAACATGTAGAAGGAAGCCACTGGGAGGTCCTGCAGGAGGCCGTAGTTCACAGTATCTTTACTTCTTCCTTTATTCTGCATTCCATATAACATGAGAAACACAGGTGAATCTTTAGTTAATGTGTTAAACCACCTTAAAATAGGTAGTTGAGCAGATGATTATGTTTTATATGTTGCCATTTATTCTCATCAAAATGTTGAAGATTCATTTTGCGTTAGTCATTTTATAACTTCTGTAGAGAAAATGCAAAGCTGTAAATTTGAATAGTTCTATGATACTGCTACATCTTTTTGGGAACAGTGGGTTAGACTGCTGGACACATAAAGGGTTATTTACAGGAATTAGTAGTATCTGTAATCATCATTATTGCAAACAATCGCTTTCTTAGCCTGGTCTAGGTGATTCTGCATGTGTAGTGACAGTATAACAAAGTATCACATTTACATGTTTAATTCAATCTAATTTTTTTCCAAATAGTCTTGTTCATTTTTAATGTCTTCTTTTATCCAGAAATACTTTCTTGCATATGATTCTTTTTCTGCATAATGAGATTGTTTAGAAATGTCTAGTAGGATCCAGACATGTTGTTCTCACTGATTTTCTATTAAGGGGAAGATTTGGAGCTTCCTATTGGGTATTTGCAAACATTCTGTCTAGGTTTGAGAGAGGCAGGTGGACACATGACTTCCCCTTACATTCATTCATGAAAATTGATTCTAGTATTTTTTTTTTTTTTGAGACGGAGTCTCGCTGTGTCTCCCCGGCTGGAGTGCAGTGGCCGGATCTTGGCTCACTGCAAGCTCCGCCTCCCGGGTTCACACCATTCTCCTGCCTCAGCCTCCTGAGTAGCTGGGACTACAGGTGCCCGCCACCTCGCCCGGCTAGTTTTTTGTATTTTTTAGTAGAGACAGGGTTTCACCGTGTTAGCCAGGATGGTCTCGATCTCCTGACCTCGTGATCCGCCCGTCTCAGCCTCCCAAAGTGCTGGGATTACAGGCTTGAGCCACCGTGCCCAGCTGATTCGAGTGTTTTTTAAAGAAAATCTACAAAGGTTTCCCCTTTTCTACCCAAACATCTTTATCTCTAGATTTCAAATTGGTTATTTTTCATCTTCTTATTATTTAAATCAATTAAAGTTTTGAATCAGAAAGAAGATAATTCGATTAAAATTAAATTACTTTACCAAAACAGTAAATCATCTTGGGACTAAACTTTCTTAAATTGCGTGTGTTCTTTCATTGTTCACTCAGTCCACTTTTTTTTTTTTTTTTGAGATGGAGCCTGGCTCTGTCACCCAGGCTGGAGTGCAGTGGTGCAATCTCAGCTCACTGCAACCTCCACGTCCTGGTTTCAAGTGATTCTTCTGTCTCAGCCTCTCAAGCAGCTAGGATTACAAGTGTGCACCACCACGCCCAGCTAATTTTTGTATTTTTAGTAGACAGAGGTTTTCACCATGTTGGCCAGGCTAGCCTCAAACTGCTGACCTCAAGTGATCTGCCCACCCCAGCTTCCCAAAGTGCTGGCATTGCAGGCATGAGCCACTGCACCCCGCCAAATTTTTTCTTTTCTTTTCTTTTTGTTTTTGAGACAAGGTCTCACTCTGTTACACAGGCTGGAGTACAGTGGCACAATCACAGCTCACTGCAGCCGCCTCCTCCTAGGCTCAAGTGACCCTCCCACCTCAGAGTCCCACACAGTAGGGACTACACGCGTGTACCAAGCCTGGTTCTTAATAAAACACACACACACACACACAAACAGGGTCCCACTCTATTGCCCAAGCTGGTCTGGAACTCCTGGGCCCAGGCAATTCCCCTGCCTGGCCTCCCAAAGTGTTGAGATGAGATTGCACACATGAGCCACTGTGGCCGATCTTTACTGAGCAATCTTTAATGACCAATCTTTATTGAGCACTGACTGTTTTAAGACATTAGGGAAAATACTGTGAGTGAAATAGAGATAGATTAGCAACCGTCAGGAACTTCCCTCTGCAGGTTTGTAGTTTCATAGGGAAACAAGATTCAGATGCAAATGCTTGTAACAACATTGATGGAGAAATCATGTAGACCAGAGGAAAGGAAGAAAGATAAAGCATCAGCCATTGGAAGTTGGACAGGAAGGGATTAGTCCTGGCTTGAAGGAGGATTTGTACCTGCCTTTGTGTATCCTTTCCTTCATTTTCTGACTCGCATTCATTCTTTCCTTCACTATTTAATGATGCTCTTACCCTCTGGAATGGTTGAGTTAAAAATTATGACCAGGCAGGTGCAATGGTGCTCCTGTGGTACCAGCTACTCCAAAGGCTGGGGCGGGAGAATTGCTGAAGGCCAGGAGTTCAAGACCAGCCTGGGCAACATAGTGAGACCCTGTCTGGACACCAAATTGAAAAATTAGTCGGGCATGGCAGCACGTGCCTGCAGTCCCAGCTTTTTGGGAGGCTGAGGCGGGAGGATCACCTAGGCCAAGGAGTTCAAGGCAGCAGTGACCTATGATCATTCCACTGCACTCCAGCCTGGGCAACAGAGCAAGGTCCTATCTATTTAAAAAAAAAAAAAAAAGATAGACATTTCACCAGTTCTTGCAGAGCAAAACAGACATAGGCTCTGGGATATACAATATATACAAGAACCAAAAAAATAATAATACAAGTGCTGATTTTGGATCTAAAAGATTAAGTTCTGTTGTCTGCGTGTTAATTTAGAAATAGTCCTCCTCAACATTAACATCTATAGACGTTTGACCTAAGGTTTGAAATATTAGGGAATTTATTCTCTTTCTTTTTTTCCTCTGTTGCCCAGACTGGAGTGCAGTGGCATGATCTCGGCTCACTGCAACCTCTGCCTCCTGGGTTCAAGCAATTCTCCTGCCTCAGCTTCCCAAGTAGCTGGGACTGTAGGCACACACTACCATGCCCAGGTAATTTTTGTATTTGTAGTACAGGCGAGGTTTCCCTATGTTGGCCAGGCTGGTCTTGAACTCCTGACCTGAAGTGACCCACCTGCCTTGGCCTCCCAAAGTGCTGGGATTACAGGCGTGAACCACCACGCCCGGCTGATTCTCTTAACGGATAGAGGCCAAAAGGAGCAAGGATCGACACTGACCAAGGCCTGACCTCCACAGAAGTGCTCCCAGAACAGAGAGGCCCCAGGAGTAACAGAGAAAACTTCAGGCTGAAATGTTTGCAAACAGACATCCCCAAACACAGCATTGGCATGAAGGAAACTCGGAGCACATTAGTCACTGCTTCAGTGGAGGAGTAGGAAGACCAGCCTCAGCCTGCTGGTGAAGAGCAAACTTTAAAATAACCCTACTAAATTAGAAAAGTGGTCAGGATGCTTTTTAAAGTTTGCTGAAGATAAACACAGGGTAGGAGTCCCTCCAGGAGAGGAAAGTGAAGCATACAAATAGAAGATAAGATGTGACTGGCTACAGGGAAGGATGTCTTAAAATGAGCCAGCAATGAAAATAGATAAGCTGGAGTCAGTCATAACAGCAGCTTTTTAAAGACTGCACAGTGCCAGGATGCAAAACCAAGTTCCCAGAGGAACCATGAGATCACCCTCCCATTATACATGGTACTAGTCAAACTTTTCTAGGAGCACGGTGTCCATTCCTGAGTTCTAGAATTAAGGAGCATGGAGAACTTGGAGAACATCCTATCCCTAAAGTCAACCAGGATTAGAAAATAAGACTTCTGCAAAAAAGTAAGGGCTCGAGATTGTTCCTTGTGAAGAGAAAGCCAAGAGTTGATTAAATTGGCATCTTTAATTGGCAAGATTGTGTATGTGTGTAAGTATGTGTGTATGTATGTATCTATATATATGTATTTAAATTCAGCCATTTTTTTCACTAGGGTACAATCTTTTTAGCTATAATATAAATATTTGGGGTTACATGTTAAGAGAATTGTCTAAAAATGGAGTTCAAACCCCAGTTTGAACAAACTTTTCTCTAAATTGAAAGCCATTTGCTTAGAGGTCAGAGGCCTTCTGGAGGGCCTGATCTTCTTGGTCTGATTTGACTTAATATTGGTAGGGATTACTGCCTAATGATTTATTTTTCTTCATTCCATTATTATTTTTCAGGCATCTTTCTTCTTCCTGGTCCACCGTTTGAAATAGTGTCCTCCCTTATCTACAGCTTTACTTTTTCTGGTTTCAGTTACCCGAGGTCAACCACAGGCCAAAAATATTAAATGGAAAATTCCAGAAAGAAACAAATTATAAGTTTTAAACTGGGCAGCATTCTGAGAAGGGTGATAAAATCTCGAATTGTCCCACCCCATCCCACCTGGGACATGAATCATCCCTTTGTCCAGTGGATCCACACTGTACTACCCACCCACTAGTCGTCAATATCATTTGCTCCTGACATCCAGTCACTTTCATCAATCATGGCGCGATGATCCAGGTTCACCTGAAGCAGATGGTCCTCCTAATTGTCAGAAAGTCAATAGTAGCCCAACCCTACATCACAATGCCTATATCATTTACCTCACTGCATCCCATCACAAAGGCACTGTGGTATCCTACATCATCACAAGAAGAAGGGTGAGCACAGAACAGTAAAATATTTGGAGAGAGAGACCACATTCCCAAAACTTTTACTGCAGTATATTGTTAGAATTGTTCTATCTTATTACGAGTTACTGTTGTTAATCTCTTCCTGTGCCTAATTTATCAATTAAACTGTATCATAGGTATGTATGTATAGGAAAAAACATAATATCTATAGGATCCGGTACCATCCATAGTTTCAGGTATCCAACGGGGGTCTTGGAACCCATCTCATGCAGATAAGGGGGGACAACCATATTCTCCTGTATATGTTTGTAACAAGAATGCTGTGCTTCTAGGCACCAAGTTGCCTCCCAGCCCCTTCCCCTCTGCCATCAGAGAAACCCTCCCACCTCCTCCATTCTTCCTGAGCTTCCTTCACACATCTTGAATCAGTCAAAAGCTGTCTCTTCCCAGAAGACACTCCTTCTGATTGCCCTGGAATGCCCTTCTCCCATATGCACCCTGGTATGGAGGTGGGCTGCCACTGTCCTTTCTCCTTGTTCTACTTGCATCCACTACTATTGTTTCCTCTTGCAAAAATTCCCGCTTTTTTGGACTTCATGGTTTTCAGCTTAATACACTCCTTCTGGTTGGTTTCTTCTAGCCAATTCCTGGTCACTCCCTTCCCAACCATTTGTCAACGTCTTAGCATCTGGACTCCAAGTCACACCATCATGCCCAATAACTTCAACAAATGCATGGCATTCTGTTGTACCAAATGGTCTCTGATTCCTCAAGTTCTCATCTGCAATAGCTCTTCCATTCCACTCAAATCATCCACCCTAGTGCACACACATTGGGTCTTCCTGTCACTCCCCAGTCCCCCACTTTCACAGTCACCAAAGCAAATGTCCTCTGAGCATCACTACTTCTCCTTGCCCTGGCTGGCTCGGCTCCTCCCACTGAGGCCATTCCTCAGCCCCGTCAGCATTTCAGGTTCGCAGCTCCATCCTCAGTCTCTCAGTGCCTTGACCTTGTCCCGTTGGCACATCCCCCTCATCTGGCCGATGCCAAGGGTTTAGCAAGTTTATAGCCCTTTTGCCAATACTCTATATTCCCTTGCCCTTTGAGTTTTTTTGTTTGTTTGTTTCCCTCTTCTGGCAAACTCTCACCCTAAGGAACCCAACTGTTTGCATTCCAGCCCCCAGCAGCTGAACTCTTCTGAAGAAAGGCACGCAATGGAGCAGACTGGCTTTATTGTAAATGCATAAAAATAAATCTCAGGGCCTGGTGCGGTGGCTCACACCTGTAATCCCAGCACTTTGACAGGCTGAGGTGGGCTGATCACTTGAGGTCAGGAGTTTGAGACCAGCCTGGCCAACATAGTGAAAACCTGTCTCTGTTTAAAATACAAAAATTAGCTGGGCATAGTGGTGCATGCCTGTAATCCCAGCTACTCAGGAGGCTGAGTCAGGACAATCGCTTGAACCCAGGAGGCAGTGGTTGCAATGAGCCCAGATTGCACCACTGCACTCTTGCCTGGGCAACAGAGAAAGACCCTGTCTCAAAAAAAAAAAAAAAAGAATCTCAGATGGACCCTCTTACTACATATTTTGATTAACTCACTCTCCTACTTTCCATCAAAACTTCTATAAAGCTTCTCCCCTCCTTTGGTGACAGCCACTCTCCCACATGCACACACAAACACGCATCTGCCCCTTCTTCCTCAAACTCAGCAGAAACTTTGCCTTCTACAACACAAAGAAAATTGAAGCTGTAACAGAAGGACTCTATAATTGTTCAGAACACTCTTTCTGGGCTTTGGCAGTACAGGACTTTTTTGTCTTGCCCTCATCTCTCTGGCTACCCCATTTCCTTTGCACAAACCTGGCCATTAAATATCCACCATGTGATGCCAGAACTTTTCCTTCACTCTGTGTGCTTTTCTTAGGCATTCTCAGCAATGACAAACTTGCACTCCAGACCAGACATTCCATTGGCGCCTCCGACCCATCTGTCCACCTGTCAACCTGTCATCTCCATGCAGCGTCACAAAGGCACAGCAAGAGTTCCTAATTAAATTGCGCATCTTCCCACCTTCCAAGCCATGCTCTTCTACTTCTCTTATTTCAGCAAAAGACACTACCATCGTTCCTGTTCTACAAGCCAGGTATCTAGGAATCTAGATAACCTCCCTCACCCACATATTGATTCTAACGCCTTGTCCTGCTCATTTCACCTCCTAAATACCTCTCAAATCCATCTCCACACTAACCCAGGCAACCATCACCCCTAGCCTGTATAATGTCAGTAGCATCTTCCTGCAACAGCTTAGACCACCACACTATTCATCCTGTAACCATACTTTACCCTTCTCTTCCACTCAGAAGCCAGAGTGATCTTTTAGAAACATAATTCTGAGAATGCAGCTCTTCTACTAAAACTCTTCAACAGCTTCCAGGGTTTTAAGAATAAAGAGAAAACTCTTTATCCTGCTATTTCCTGAGACAGATGCCCTTGGTGGCTGTTTAGGTCATGCTTCTGCATGCCACAGGACCTTTCTCCTGTTGTTCCCTCTATTTGCAATTGTCAGTTTTCTAGCAAAAACTTCTCCTGTGGCTCTAATTGTCAAATTGTCACCACACAATCAATGGCTTGCTGCCTGATGCACACAGAGGCCAATATGATGGCACCGGGGTTTTGAGAAAAGAAAAGCTTTATTGTCATTTAACTCACAAGAAGACAAGAGGAAATGCTCAAGTTTGTCTCCTGGAGCTAAGTGCTGAGGCAAGTTTTATAAGCATAGGGTAATGAGGTGTGATCTGATTGGATCTTGTAATGAGGTGATGCCAGGAGGCATGAGCTGATTGGATCCTGCCATGAGGTGATGACAGCACTCGATCTGATTGGATCCTGGGTTCTGCCTTGTGGTGCCTGCTGCTGCTGCTTCTTTCTTTTTTTTCTTTCTTTCTTTCTTTCTTTTTTTTTTTTTTTTTGAGACGAAGTCTTGCTCTGTTGCCCAGGCTGGAGTGCAGTGGCATGATCTAGGCTCACTGCAACCTCTGCCTCCTGGGTTCAAGCGATTCTTTGCCTCAGCCTCCCAAGTAGCTGGGAATACAGGCAAGCACCACTACGCCCAGCTAATTTTTGTATTTTTGGTAGAGACAGGGTTTCACCGTATTGGCAAGGATGGTCTCGAACTCCTGATCTCATGATCCGCCCACCTTGGCCTTCCAAAGTGCTGGGATTACAAGCGTGAGTCACCATGCCTGGTGCAGTGTCAGCTTCTTAATTCAGTCTCTGCTCCTCAGGCTGAGCATTTAGGTTCTTGTGGTTGCACACTTGGGCATGGTCAGGTTACACAAGCTTCAACCTGGAGGCTCTTGGCAACAGAGAAACAACTCACAAGTTGGCTATATAAAAGTTGAGCCAGATTGGTCTGGTATAGTTAGAAAGTCTCCCTACTATAAAATATCCTTCAATATGGCTTCAGTTTTACAAGTATTAGTATGATTATTTGACTGATGTCTTTCTTCCCTTGCTAAGGAATGCTGCTCTGTGAGCACAGGGACCCTGTAGGGCTTGGTTCCTTATTGTCTGCCTAGCGCATGACAAAATGTCAAGCACAAGGTCGGCAATCAATCAACTTTTGTTAAAGGAACAAATGAATAAGTGATCAGTTTTATGTCTTTGTGTATCTCTACAGAAATATTGATTAATTTATCATCTAACCTATAACTTAGTTCATAGGAGAGGATACCATTCTTTAAAATCAATTCTTGGCCAGGTGCAGTGGCTCACACCTGTAATCCCACCACTTTGGGAGACTGAGGCAGGTGGATCACCTGACGTTAGGAGTTTGAGACCAGCCTGACCAACATGGTGAAACTCCATCTCTACTAAAAATACAAAAATTAGCCAGGCATGGTGGTGGGTGCCTTTAATCCCAGCTGCTTGGGAGGCTGAGGCAGGAGAATCACTTGAACCCGGGAGGTGGAGGATGTGATGAGCTGAGATCATGCCACTACACACTCCAGCCTGGGCGACAGAGTGAGACTCCATTTCAAAAATAAAATAAAATAAAATAAACTCTTTGCTGTATAAGTAGCATATCATAAATCGTCTTTTATCCCACGTCTCCCTCTTAGATGACAAAATATGCAAATATTCTGTTTGCATAGCAGTTTTGTTTCAGAGTTCCCTAATATTTTATAATATTACTCCACTTACTGTAGGATTTGAAATTAAGGAAATATTTGGGTTTTCAGTTTGGACCTTTTGATTTCTCTTCCTTTTTTTCACTCACTGATTTGCATTTAAACTTCTACTTCTCTCTGCTTACCATACTCTGCTTCCTAACAGAGACCTTCCAAGATGAAAGGGCTTGTGGTTGGAGCTAAGCCACGTTGGTGCCGGGCAGTCATAGTGGCTGCATTGTGCAGGGCGGCGCCTGTGACTGTCAGAGCCCGGCGGCCTCTGCTCCAGCTCTGGGACAGATTGTTCTCACTGCTGTTGCTCTGATTAGTTGTTTTTCTGATTCTAAACTTGGCTTTGCAGTCTGAGTTATTTCCTATTTAACCTCACATGCAACGTGGCATCTGGCCATGCCTCCTGAGAAAGCTTCTCTGATTCTGCCAGTTGAAATATAACTTGGTTTGTGTATGTAGGCTAGACCCTCTAAAGTCTGTGCCCTGGGAAGGGAAATATAGGTTCTTTTGGTGAAGGTGACCCAGACCCAGAACTAAGCACATTTGCAGAATGGCTGGATTGGTCTTAACGTCCCCTGCCTACCCACACATTCCAGCTTATTCCTCCTTCTTCTACTCCCCAGCCCAGGCCACTTCCCACTTGGGACCACTAACCCTGATGCAGCAGCTTCTTACCTCCTGTGGCTCCAGTCACTCATATGTCCTCTCTGTGCTCTCCCTCTCTGCCCATCTACGTGCATTTCCTTCACACACTCTTCTTCCTCTTGCCACTAAACACAAGTATCCCTCAGGCCACCACCTTGACATCTTCTCATTGCACTTTGCCCACACTCCTTGGGAAGTCTTTACTCTGGAATAGGTGGCATCAACTCGAACCTCCATCCTGACTTTCAGATCCATATATTCAATGCCACTTGCAGGGTTTACCATTCACTACTGTTTCATTGGACAGTATGATGCACATAAAAGTGTTTGAGGCAAAATAGAGAGGCTGACAGTTCCATAGGAAGCCGGTAGGAATGGTGCTTCTAGGGGTGGAGAGCCTTGCAGTGGCCTTCAATTCCCATCACATAGGATCTATCTGACTGTATTATCAAGGCCAGATATGCTTCCTTTGCAGAGGGGACAGGTTGCAATAATTATCCTCCTGTGTGATGACATCTTAAGTGGCAAGTGACATTCTTGTCAACCACCAATATGGCTAGGATATGAGTATGCATGATGCCTTCTACAGTATATTTTCTCTTTTGAGGTTTAGAAAGATTCGAGAGAACTCTTAAAACTGTAGAACAAGGGCCGGGCACGGTGGCTCATGCCTGTAATCCCAGCAATTTGGGAGGCTGAGGTGGGTAGATCACGAGGTCAGGAGATCAAGACCATCCTGGCTAATATGGTGAAACCCCATCTCTACTAAAAATACAAAAAGTAGCCTGGCAAGGTGGCGGGCGCCTGTAGTTCCAGCTACTTGGGAGGCTGAGGCAGGAGAATGGCATGAACCCAGGAGGCAGAGCTTGCAGTGAGCCAAGATCGCGCCACTGCACTCCAGCCTGGGCGACAGAGTGAGACTCTGTCTCAAAACAAAACAAAAGAAAACAAAACAAAAAAACCTGTAGAACAAAATATCTTTGATAACATCATGGGGAAATTGCCATTGAAAACCCAACAGTAGAAATGTTCGGGCACTAGCATACAAATGCATTTGATAGCTAATGTTGTTTTTTGAATTTACCCAGTATTAATATTAGGCACTATTTACGATTAAATGAACGGCTGCAATGCAGTGTAACTATTAATGATAAAATGTCTGTTTGCTTTACAAAAGAAATATGATCCCTGGAAGTTCTTGGCTTTGCACTTAAATTAATTAGTAAATTGAATACCTGTCCCTTGGATTGCTCATTTACACTCTTGCTGAAGAAGGTGGCTAACTTGTCAGAGGAAATACTTTCAAATTGGCTAATTAATTGCATCCATCCTTATGTGACCACATTCCCATGGAAATAGCAAGAGGGCATCCTAAGGACAAACAAAAAATATCTGCACAGGCATCATATGTGTCATCAGCTCTAAAGTAATGTCATTTGTAGACATCTACTCAGTAAAAGAGCTGCTTGACTAACAGGGCAGATTAGCTTCAGGAAAAAAAATGTATATATGTGGAAATTGTGATTACGTCTTATCTAATTAAAGAATATATGGTATCAAAAACTAAGTTTTAAACATTTAATATAAAATGAACATTCACAGATACGAACAGTGCTCACATGTAACAACTGGAAAAGAAAGCAGAATCAAATTAAAGATGCCAAGTTATACACACACACACACACACACACACACACACACATATATATATATATTTTTTTGAGACATAGTCTCGCTCTGTCACCCATGCTGGCTTTCAGTGGCACAATCTCGGCTCACTGCAACCTCCATCTCCTGGGTTCAAGTGATTCTCCTGCCTCAGCCTCCCAAGCAGTTAGGATTACAGGCAGCTGCCACCACACGTGGCTAATTTTTGTATTTTTAGTGGAGACAGGGTTTTGCCATGTTGGCCAGGCTGGTCTCAAACTCCTGACTTCAGGTCATCAGCCTGCCTTGGCCTCCCAAAGTGCTAGGATTACAGGTGTGAGTCACCTTGCCCGGCTAGTTATTTATATATTTGCCAGAAAAAAAATAGTGGGAGCCTGAGGGATTTAAATCTTTATAGGCTAAAAGTGAGGCAGGAGAATAGTGTCTGGAGGCAGGAACCTAAGACTGATTCACACTGACTTCCTAGGACTAAATCAAATGGAAACGCTTCAGTTATAACAGGAAATATCCTCTCCATTTACATAGGGCATACACCAAGTAACCAGTGGAAACCTTTAGAGGATATTTAACCCCAGAAAATTCTGTAACGGGGCTCTCGAACCCCTATGCTCGGGCCCACTCCCACCCTGTGGAGTGTACTTTTGTTTTCCATAAATCTCTGCTTTTGTTGTTTCATTCTTTTCTTGCTTTGTTTGTGTGTTTTGTCCAAATCTTCTTTCAAGATGCCAAGAATCTGGACACCTTCAACCATTAACAAAAGGATTCAAAAAAGCCCAAAGGTTGACCTAATGTATCATTCTACAGAATACAGGGCATCATCCCTTGCTTTGAACTGCATCTAAATTAGCCTGCAATGTTAGATCCTGGACATAGCAGGTCGCGTTCTAAAAACCTCACAGATGATGCCACCATATTGCATCATTCAGGTCCACAACACCTCCATCCAAATTCCCTCCAATTCACAGTCAAGTAGCTAAAACAACCACTTTAAAATAAATCAAGTGACTCCTGATAGGCATACTAGCCTATGTGCTGTTGGAAACCCCACTGGAGTCCCAGTTCTGAGGAGGTGTGCTTTATACTTCTCCAATAAAACATGTTTTGTCAGTGGGCGAGGTAGTTCACATCTGTAATCCCAACACTTTAGGAGGCCAAAATGGGAGGATCACTTGAGTACAGGAGTTCCAGACCAGCCAGGGCAACATAACAAGACTCCTGTTTCTGCAAAAAAAATTTTAAAACTTAGCTGGGTATGGTGGTGCTCGCCTGTAGTCCCAGCTACTCAGGAGGCTGAGGCAGGAAGCTTGCTTGAGCACAGGAGTTGGAGGCTGCAGGGGGCTACGATTGTGCCACTGTACTCCAGCCTGAGAAACAGAGGGAGACTCTGTCTCTAAAAAACAAAAACATGTTTTGTGAAAGATACCTCATTAACAGAAGGTAGCATGCACACTCCCTAGTTTGCATGTTCTGAATAATACTTTTGACTCCATCTGGAGTCTGTCCTCTCTTCCCAGCACTCCTGACTTGAATGAATGACAGAATGGATGTGACAACAGATTCAGATATTTGTTAAAAAGGTAATGTCATGCAAGAGGTAATGACAGGGTGCAGACCTTGGGTTTCACCTGTTGGTTTCTGGAGTTCATCTCATAGCTTTTGCCTCATAATCTTGCATGATCTGTGCTGAGAATCATGCTTTGGCATATTTCCAATGCATTTCTAAGGATCAAGGTGCATTCCAAGTTGGTTGAAGGATTCAATCTAGTCAATGTGGTGGGTGGATGGATCAAAGTGAATGTGATTCTGGTTTCTTGCTTGTTGCTGCCATGTCCCTCACAGCTTGGAAGAATTGGAAATTGGTTTTTAATATCATTAGCTAGAATTCTAAGTCACCTTCCTGTGAGACCAAAAGGGAAAAAATCAGTTCAAAATGCAACTTTTCACAGTCAGATTTTTAAAATATGGGCTTTGCAGTATCAATGCAGGTTTGGGAATGTTGGCTTATGGGCTAACGGCAAAGCAGGTGTGATTCTCCTCAGCTCTGGGGCTTTCTTTTTTTGTTCATTCACGCATGCATGCATGCATTCATTCATTCATATCAAGATAGTGGAGAAAATTCATACTTAAGTCTTTATGACTTGATTCTCCCTCAAACCTCTCAGACAAAGGAAAGGAGTGCAGCTCTTTGGGTTGGGTTGAGGTGGGAGAGTTTGTTTTAAATCACAACAATACGGACATAGATAACTCTATATAGATGTTGGAATCGTAATAACCTGCAACATTAATGACAAACATAATTCTTAAAGATAAGATAATGTTTCTACATAACCACATGGTGGTGTTAATTATGTCAGTCTAAATTGCTAGATTTTATATATCTATATATATATATTATATATATATACACACACACACACACACACACTTCCCAAACTGGGAAGTAAAGGAGTAAAACCCTGTTACATTTTTCATCTGACCCAAAAGCAAGTCACTGATTCTTTATGTTAAAATATAATGTAATTATTGACATTAAAATGAGAGCAAAGAAGTCTGGGTATTTTTGACTCTACTAACACTTCTACTTTAAGTGTTAGTGGAAACATAATAAGTTCAGATCCCATCTTCAGAAAGGAGGCATTTATTCCTCCAGCTGCTGGGAGTGCTGCCTGCTGAAGGCTTACAGCTCAGTCCCTCCCCAGGAATTGCCCGCAATTGGAGGAGCTTTCTTGATCCTAAAACATGATCCCTCTCCAAGAACAGCCCACATCCATGCCTGGCCAATACAGGAATATAAATATATACCTAGCTGCCCCTTGACCCCCTCCACCCCCACACCTCAGTATGGAACATTCTAGAAGGGCCATCTCAATCTCAGAGCTCCACATAAGTTTAGCTAAGGCAACTTCTCTCTCAGCTCAGTCCTACATCCCTCACCCCCTTATAAATGCTGCCCCTTGAGTACACTTCCTAGCAAACCTCCGCGTGCAGATCTCCAGTTGTTTCTTGGGGATCCTGATCTATGACAATATGTGACTTCCAAATCGCTGGAGGGTATAAAGAGCAAAGTCAACATAGTCATTATAACTAAAGTCAAAAAAAATCAAATAAAATTCTAAGAGCATGAAGAGTATTTTTTAGCTGAAACCGTGAAATGAGATGACTCACATGTATGTGTTCAAATCTCCCCCGTGAAAAGACAAAGACACTCCAGTGGATCAAAACAACAAAATCCAACTTTGTGCTCTTTTGTCAGTGTTATTTCTTTCATAGATGTCAGCTGAGGTCATCTTGACCTTTTAAAATTAAAATAAAATTGGCCCGAGCCTTTAGTTCTATGTCCTTAGGGAAGCACAGCGCCCGTTTCTGATATTTCTGCAAATTCCTGGGTACTTAACACTTCACTGTCACTTCTGCTCACCTCTAGACATTTGACCTCATGCATGACTCCCGCATAACTCAAACCCTTTCCTTGATTCTCTGTCAAACCTCTCACACAAAGCAAAGGAGTGCTGCTCATTATGTTGGGTTGAGGTGGGGAGATTGTTTTAAATCGCGACAATACAAACATCTTCAAATTGGATTTGATATTCATTTTCTGAAAGTTCCTTGACCACTGAAAACAGTTCATCATGCAAGTTTCCTGAACAATGATAATTTCCTCTCTAAACAGAACTCTGAGAGCAGCCAATAAAATATTTTAATCCTATTTTATTAGAAAAAATGTGGAAACTCCTGAGAAGTCCAACTATAGGGGAAGAGTTACTTAAATGATGGTAGCGCCAGATGGTGGGAAACTGGAGACCCAATTTTAAAGTTAATTCTCAAAGAATATTTAATGGCGTGGTAAAATGTTCTTAGTATTGAATTGACAATTAAAAAAATTGTATAAATTTTGTGATCTAAAACGTATATAATTTCATGTATATTAATGTAAAAATCGAAAGGAAATGCACTAAATCATTAACTGTAGTTTCCAAGTAGTGTAGTTTCTAGATAGTGAGATAGTTTCTAGATAGTGAAAATAAAATTAAAATAATTAATTAACTGTTAATTACTATTAATAATAGTAAATAATTTTATTTTCTATACTTTTCTTTCTGAATTTTTTTTTTTTTTTTCCTGAGATAGAGTCTTGCTCTGTCACCCAAGCTAGAGTGCAGTGGTGCAATCTTGGTGTACTGAAACCTCAGCCTCCTGGGTTCAAGCAATTCTTCTGCCTCAGCCTCCCGAGCAGCTGGGATTACAGGTGTGCGCCACCATACCTGGCTAATCATTTTTAACTTTAAAAAAAAATGAATACATACTTCTTTTGGAATCAGGACAAATAAGCAATGCTATTTCAAAGTATTTATTGGGGATTTACTTGGGATTAGAAATAATTATGGTGGGGGAGGAAAAACGTAATCATTTACATCATTCTTTCTTCAAACCTGCTCATTTTATGTCATGATGGAAAATGGGGGACTTCTGAAAAGGGTGGCAATATTTCCTGTTGCTTCGCTGAGTATTTGTTGAAAGTGAGAAAAAGAAAGAGAGTGGCAAGTAATACAAATTAGCTGATTCAGCTGGGTGCTGTGACTCACGCCTAATAATCCCAGCATTTCGGGAGGCCAAAGCGGGCAGATCACAAGGTCAGGAGTTGGAGACCAGCTTGGCCAACATGGTGAAACCCCGTCTCTACTAAAAATACAAAAAGTAAGCTGAGCATCGTGGCGCGCGCCTGTAATCCCAGCTACTTCGGAGGCTGAGGCAGAAGAATTGCTTGAACCAGGGAGGGGGAGGTTGCAGTGAGCCGAGGTCATGCCACTGCACTCCAGCCTGGGGGACAGAGCGAGACTCTGTCTCAAAAAAAAAAAAAAAGTTGATTGATTCTGTGCTTGCAAATTCACAGGTGGCACAGACTTTGTATTAAGTATAATTATTTTGTATTTGTCATATAATTTTATAAAGTAATATTTCTATTACATATGCAGTTGTCTAATTCATTTTTAAATAAATTCACTATTTAATTTTAATGTCATAAAAGTAATGTGCTCTTTTTTGAACTAAACAACATGAATTTTTAAAAACTATTATGTAATATTTAAATGATAAAAATAGGTATAATAACAGGGCTGCAGTAGTCTCCTCTATGAATTGGTCACTGTTTTAACTATACCATTGATAATTTTCAGTGTAAGACCAGGAAAGTACAGTGCTGTCTCTTTACTGACAGGACTTCCCCTCCACACCACACTCCACCAATTAAAATGGGTTCCCTGTGACATAATCACCCAACTGTCCCAAGAACATGAAGGGTGCTAACTATATCCAACGACAAAGGAAATGTTTTAAATTAATAAGCCAATGTTCACTAAGAAAACAAGTGGATGATGAGTTAAAACCGCTATTATTGAGATGTCTTTTGTAAAATCTGAGGAAAAGGAAAGAGGAAAAGCATTTCTGCCAAAAGGATTCAGATTCTCCTTTTATTCGCCCATCAAAATCTGTTAGGAAGGAAATTCCTACAAGAGGATTTCTTGTTCTTGGATTTTCTTCATCTCAAACCAGCAACACCCTCTTTATCAAGGCAGAGTTTGATTGGTTGATTTAGAAGGGGATTGTGTTTCCTAAGGTGGGGTCCAGGGCTCCTTTGCTCAGAATCACTAAAGACCTTGTTAAAATGCAGATCCCGAGCCTTCCTCCAGAAATTCTGATTCAGCAGATCCAAAGTGGAGCCTGAGAATCCATTATTTTACAGGTTTCCCAGCGATTCCTATACACATGAAAGTTTGAGCCGCACTGGGCCCAGCGATTCTCTATGATAGTTTTAACAAACTCTCGGCAATGTTGAAGGATGAGAACCTGGTAAGTTTCTAAGGCTCATGGCTCACTGGACCTAGAGAAGGTTTTCTATCCCTTTAACAAAATGTCTTGCCTTATGAACTATAGTCCTTAGGAAACTGGTGAAAAGATGGCGATCTCGAGAAACAATCTAATCTCTCCCCTTCCAGCCAGACTCAGCTGAAATTTAGTACCATCAGAGGCAGTTTTTGTTTTATCAGTTCAGATTCGCCAATAATGATGATGCTAAATAGTCTCAAAACACATAGTTTAATGCATATTTTGAAATATCATTTGAGGTGACTATATACTCCAGTATCAGAATTATCCATACTTAATACACATAATGTATTACGTGTGCATATGTGTGTGGGTACTTCGTTCCCCATGCGCATTGTAAGCTGTAGACCACAGTTTTAAAAATAGCTTTTATCAGGCGGGCACGGTGGCTCATGCCTGTAATCCCAGCACTTTGGGAGGCTGAGGTAGATGAATTGCTTGAGCCCAGGAGTTCAAGACCAACCCAGGCAACATGGTGAATCCCGTGCCTAACCAAAACAAAACAAAACAAAATAAAACAAAAACTAGCTGGGCATGGTGGTGTGCACCTAGTACACGTGTAGTCTCATCTACTCAGGAGGATCATCTGAGCCCGGGGAGGTCAAGGCTGCAGTGAGCCATGATTGCACCACTGCACTCCAGCCTGGGTGACAGAGTGAGACCTTGTCTCAAAAAAACTACTTTTATTATTTTTATGACTATAAACATAACACAGAGTTGTACAAAATTCAAACATTGCAAAAATAAAGTAGAAAGTAAAATCTACCATAAACCCCATTGCAAACAATCTATATGCCAATGGATATACATGTGTGTGTGCATCCAACATTTTTCTACACATATGGAACATTTTTAACATACATGAAATCATATACAATGCTATACCATTTAGCAATGCATGTTTGACTTGCTTCCAAGGTAGTACCTCCATCATGTTAATAGCTGGATACTATTCCACTGAATGGCTATATGATCACATTACGTTGTAACACTTCTATTTATTATCAACAAAGTGGCACTTTATTTATCATAAGCAATTCTTGCTCCTACTTAGTCTTGAGATCTCTGCTCATTCGTCTTTTCCTCAAGATTTCTTCCCTGACCCCTAACTTTGGTTTACTTCCCTACTACGTGATCTCATAGCACCGCATGCGAATCTTTCCACTGCAGCCTGATCCAACTCTAATTTTATGTGTATGATCCAACTCTAATTTTATGTGTATTTGCATGACTATTCGAGGCTTTCTGAGGCTTCTACTAAGCTGCGAGCTTCATGAGTGCAGGAGTGTGTCTGTTGTTGCCTCCTACCACATTCCCAGTGACCAGCATAATTTTCGGGAAAGGGTAGGCTCTTAAGAATTTTTTTTCTTTGTTTTTGTTTTTGTTTTTTTTTGAGATGGAATCTTGCTCTGTCACCCAGGCTGGAGTGCAGTGGCACAATCTGGGCTCACTGCAATCTCCACCTCCTGGGTTCAAGTGATTCTCCTGCCTCAGCCTCCCGAGTAGCTGGAACTACAGGTGTGTACCACCATGCCCGGGCTAATTTTTGTATTTTTAATAGAAACAGGGTTTTACCATGTTGGCCAGGCTGATCTCGAACTCCTGACCTCAGGTAATCTGCCTGCCTTGGCCTCCCAAAGTGCTGGGATTCCAGGTGTGAGCCATCGTGCCCGGCCAAGAAGTATTTTCAACAGGTTCATAAATCACTCTGCCCATTTCAAAAGTGGCTTCTTTAGGATAAACTACAGAAAACTTATTGGAAAGCCCAAACCAAAAGGAATACTGTTTCATTTTTAATAGATTTCAGTTCATATTCATGAAAATATTATTACAGAAAAGCTTCCCTTGGCTTTTCTAGACAATACAGATCATACATAAATAGTAGTGTATATTAATATAGGATTTAAACGTTAGTATTTATACATTGAGCTTATATCCTAGAAATGTTGACTTAATGGGGTACGTAATTGAAGAGTGCTAGGATCACTGCACTAAAGGCAAGAGATCCTTGAAGAAACGGAGACCAGGCCCTAGAAGGGCATTGAAAGCTCTCCACTGTCTCACTCCTACTTTCTCTTCCAGCCTGTCTCCTGGTTATCAGCCCCGCCATCTATACTTTAGCTTTGTCACGTGTTCTTTTTCCCCCACCCACCCTTTCTTTTCTCTTCCGCCCTGCATTTGTTCACACCTGGACTGCTCTTCTCTCCAGTCTTACCTGTCCTCTAACTGCAGGGTCAAATGTGATTTCCATCATAAAGCACTTGGGACAGCCATAATAAAATGAATTCTTTCCCTTGTGTGCTCGCCAAGCCCTTTCTTCCTTGTACTATTGTAGTACTTACTATTTAAGAACTTGCATTACACTTACCAGGTGGGCTCCCTCACTTAGATTATAAATTCCTTTAGAGTACATAGACATTGTGACAAATAAATAAACAATTATAGATATAGATGATAGATAGACAAATAGGAACTCTTTATGAATGAACTCTTCATTTATTTATCAAATAAATATTTGTAGGGTATCCTCCAATGGCAGTCACTGTGCTAGGCTCAGGGTATCACAATCTTTAAATAATCATCTAAAGCAGAGGGAATTAAGGTGACAATAAGTGCCTAATGGCATGATTACATTAGCTAGCCCAATAGTTTAAAATTGGGTTTCTGACTGAATTTATGTTTCATTACACTACCTGATACTCTCTTAATGAGTCTTTCAGTGTATTCATTAATTGACAACATTATCATCTCTATATTATATATTCAGGCTTTAAGAAGTTTGTTAACTTCTCAAAATTATATCTGCCAGTAAGAGTTGCCACTTCCCAAGTGGTGGGAAGAAGTCTCTTTTGCAGCCACTAAACTACCAGGTTTTACCCAGAGGTACAATTAGGTTCAAGGTCAACACTATTGCTCATTCTTTGTTCTTACAATATCAGTACACAAACCCTCTTCCACGATAGAAAACTCTGCCTTCACAAATAAATAACAGCAAGATTTGATGAACCTTGACTTCCTTCTTCACTGCCAGTAACTGCCATTCTCACAACTGGAGACATCATGGACTTTATCTCTAATCTTGATTAGACAGGCAGGCACGGTGGCTCATGTCTATAATCCCAGTACTTTGGGAGGCCAAGGCGGGTGGATTGCTTAAGACCAGGAGTTCAAGACCAGTCTGGCTAACATAACGAAACCCCATCTCTATTAAAATTACAAAAATCAGCTGGGTGAGGTGGCATGTGCCAGTAATTAGGAGGCCGAGACATGAGAATTGCTTGAACCCTGGAGGCAGAGGTTGCAGTGAGCTGAGATGGCGCCACTGCACTCCAGTGTGGGTTGACAGAGTGAGACTCTGTTTCAAAACAATATTAATAATAATAAATGATTAGAAAATTCACGTCTATAAAGTCCCTCCTAGTTGTACTCAAGCTGTGAATTCAGAACAGATTGGCATCAAAAATATTTTGTACTTTCTTAACAGCTGCTAGTTTCTTCCCATTTTAATAGCTGATGACAGGCTATTTCACCTAATAGGCTACTTGTGCTGATAAGTTAAATATATTTTATCTTTCTAGTACTATCCTCTTCTCTCTGACTCTCTTACCTCTCCTCTTCTCACACAAACTAGAGGGAGCAAACCAACTATTACCCGATCTTTATACCAAGTAGAGAGGGCAGGACTGTTTTGGTTAAATCTTTCCAAATCTCGAAGGTTTCTATGTACCTAACTTCTCCCATACTCTCAATTATTTATTCCTTCCCATTTAAGAGAAAAGTTTCACTTTCCCTCTCTATTAGTCAGTTCCCCCCTCTAGCCATTTTTTTCCCATAAAGTCACTTCCCTTGTTAATTCTCTAATAATCTGCTGAGTTTAAACTATTTGTAAACGCACACTTTTAAGATAGCATATCATCACTACTCAAGTCATTAAATAATTTTTAGATCAATAAAGATCTGTTTAGAACTGCTCCTGGATTTTAGATTTTCAAACAGAAATTTATCTCACTATCCTCCCCAAACAAAACAAAAATACAAACTTAGATTGTTTGTTTACTGTATTCTTGCCATCTCATGAAATATTAAATGTTAGATGTAACCCGAGTTTCCAAATGACCCCACAAGGAAACTATGCTCTTAGGCATTCATCTTTCGTTCATTAATTCAATAAACATTGACATCGGCTCTGTATCAGGCACTGGGCTGCACCATGGAGCTCCAGACCACGGGGCGGGGGAAGTTCAACAGAGCTTCCTAACAGCTGCTACTCTCAGCAGAGCCCTATATCCCTAAGCTAGCTTTCTGCCTGACCAATCAATAGCCTGTTCTGCGCTTTTCTTTACAAGATCACTGAAAATAATAAAAGGCACTAGGAAAGCCAGTGTTTTTGGTTGTTCATTTTCTTGTTTTGTTTCTTTTTTGATACAGAGTCTCGCTGTGTTGCCCAGGCTGGAGTAGCACGATCTTGGCTCACTGCAATCTCCACCTCCTGGGTTCAAGCAATTCTCCTGCCTCATCTTTCTGAGTAGCTGGGATTACAGGCACATGCCACCATGCCCAGGTAATTTTTGTATTTTTAGTAGGACAGGATTTCACCATGTTGGTTAGGCTGGTCACGAACTCCTGACCTCACATCCTCCCGCCTCACGCTTGGATTACAGGCGTGAGCCACCTCCCCGGACAACTAGTGTTGTTACTCATATGTTTGATACATAGCATTTATGTAGCCAATCTGTAAATTTGTTAACATTTTTGTTTTAAAAAGTTTACAGAGAGAAAACTCCCTGCCCAACCCCCACAAAATCTTATAGTCCAATATTTCTTACTTGAAATTACATTTCTTTATATCCTGTGGATTTACAAAACTCATTTTTCAGCTTATATTCAATTAATGAGAGTGACTCTCTTATGGGGAAAGATGGCTAAACTGGCAAAACTTCTTAGATGTATAAAGTGGTGCGAGATGCCTGGAGAAGTTAATTATCAATAACAATGTCAAAAGAAAAGGATTTTCATAGCAAGAAAGAGAGGGATCTAGTACCACACAGCTAGAGATGGAAGAATCGCTTTAATTCTTACAAATGATCCATGAGCCCATTCATAGAGTTGGGTCTTATTGGTTGAGTCTTCTGTCAAGAGCAGTTACCCAGTGGTCTCAGGAAAAATAACTCCTAAGAGATATTGGTATGTACAGTCATTGAGAAAGAGGAATCTGATAGATCTGAGCCTAGGCAAGTAGCAATTATGTAGAACGCAACAATGGCGGCCAACTGTTTTATTCCTGTTCCTTTGATAACACCTGACTCCCAAGTGAGAGGATGTTCAGCCATGATAGTTGTGGTTAAATGACTGCTATATTTTCCCCAGTTACTAAGGGATTTATATTACATGTAGGGGGAACTTCCTGACAGCAAACTAGTTGAACATTCAGGTGGGAGCTATGCCAGGTATATTTTAGGTATTGTCCTAAAATTACTGACTTTTCATCTGTATGCCCATTGTTTACATATGTTTGCATTGTAAAAACATGGCATTGTTATCAAATTATATTTGTTGATGGGGGACAATGAACCCTTGTCCCCCTTAGTGTCTGGATCCCCAATACCTAGCAAAGTACCTGGTCTGCATTGGTATTTAAATAAATGTTAATTGAATTACATTTTAAATATGGAATTATTTGGTAATTTCCATAATACCTTTCTGTTATATAGTTAGAGGACCTGTGGTAAAGAAAGGTTTCATTTTCTGCTAAAGCTATGAAACATTAAGTCTCTGCTTAAGGAGAAAGATCAAACTTACATTAAGACATCCAATTTTTATAGATAGGTATTTTGTTTTTCTTTTGGATTACATTGTATAGTTAAGGATCATAAGGCGTTTTTAAAAATAAAGAGGTAAGAGCCGGGTGCCATGGCTCATGCCTGTAATCCCAGCACTTTGGGAGACCGAGGCAGGAGGATCACAAAGTCAGGAGATCGAAACCATCCTGGCTAACACAGTGAAACCCCATCTCTACTACAAATACAAAAAATTAGCCAGGCGTGGTGGCAGGCGCCTGTAGTCCCCGCTACTTGGGAGGCTGAGGCAGGAGAATGGCGTGAACCCGGGAGGTGAAGTTTGCAGTGAGCTGAGATCATACCACTCACTCCAGCCTGGGCGAGACTCGAGACTCCATCTC
>NW_016804262.1:893775-898361 GCF_001698545.2 Rhinopithecus bieti
TGAGAGAGAGAGAGAGAGAGACAGAGAGAGAGAGAGAGAGAGAGACAGAGACAGAGAGAGAGAGAGAACGAGAGTAAGATAAAGTAATTGGTAATGCCAACCTGTTTGGACTGTGGAAAGAGTTTATTCTTCAGAGCATTTTCTTTCTTTCTTTTGTTTTTAGAGATGGGGTCTTGCTTTGTTGCCCAGGCTGTTCTCGAAATCCTGGGCTTAAGTGATCCTCCCGCTTCAGCCTCCGAAAGTGCTGTGATTGCAGGTGTAAGCCACTGTGCCCAGCCTAGATCATTTTCAATATATGTTTGTAAAAATCTAAATATTTCTTACATATTCTAACACATTTTAATAACAGTGGTTTTAGGCAAGCCACATGAGAAAATGAATCTTTATGCTTTTTCAGAACCCTTCCAAGTGGTCTAATTTGGACTAATGCCTTATCCTGATTCTGAATGGAGGTGCAGAAGGTTTTGACTCTGTGTCAAATGTATCAAATCCTCCATTTCATCTGTTATTCTAGGCTTAAGAAACCATAATCTGCAGACTCCACCACTGCTAGGTTTTGATATTAAGAAACAGTAATATAAGCACACGTGTATTATTTTTATCCCCAAATACGGTACCACAGTGCTGACAGTGGATAGAGCCTGCTTTGTAGCAGATATCTGTTATTTTAATCCCCTCCTCCCATTCCTGCCCTTCACATCTGTACCTTCTCTCTATTGGCCAAGCGCTAGGATTTGTTCATGATATAGCTTTCAGATTCTCTTGTTTTGTGCCTCATAGGAAATTCATAAACTTCATAGAAACGAAACCAGGCTTATATTGTAATAAATCCCCCTTTATGAAATATCAAAGCTTAGAGAATTAATCTAACATGTGAGATTATCCTGTGTTATCCTGTGCCCTAACTGCCAGAGAACATTCTCAAGACTTCTCTTTCAATCACATGTGCTTAACAATGCATCAACCTCATTGCCCGGAAACTTTCATTTTGCTTCACAGGACAATCAAGACACTATCCATTTTGTCCCTTTGTCTTTTGGTACAATAAAATCTTCCAGTAGAAAAAAGTTAAAAAAAAAAAAAAAAAAAAAAAAAGGAAAAAAAAAGGAAAAGTTATGCTGCTTCCAATATACCATTGAACCAGTCAAAGTTCAGGACAAATTTACATAAAAATATAGATATGTTCATGGCACATACACAAACATTGGCTCAACTTCCTTTAAAAATACCTTATTTCTTGGCCTTAACTATTTATTTTTTATGGATATAGACGATGTGTGTGTGTTCGTGTGAGTAAAAAGTAAACAGAAAATATTAACCAGATGCTATTAATTGTAGTGTGTAATAAGTTTTGTTTTTCCATTAAAAAAAGTCAACAAAGCTTCTGTTTTCATATAGAACACTAAAACTATTAGAATGTATTTATTGTGTTTTTCAGCATGTCATTTTCCCAGAGACAGAGCACACAAAAGTAAGGGCTCTTTCTGCCTCGACTATCACAATTCATCTGCATCCTAAAAGCAAAGGCCCTTTTTGAAACAGTCATGATATTGTCCTTTCAGCAATAGCGCACTATAATACTTATCCATTGTTTCTACAGAGGCAAGAGGATTTATCCAATAGTAATAGCCACAGGCAAAGCAGGGAGCTCACCAGTATGAACACATCCTTTACAGCTTCTCCTGGGGAAATGCAAAAATAGACTACATAAGCACAGTGCCACAAATTATTACAGGCTATTTTGACCACGCTTGAGACAAAGGTGACACTTTTCAGAAAATTAGAATCAAACCAAGTAGGCCCTTTCCCTCAAAAGCCTGCACTCTCCACTGCTAAAGCATGTGTTTATTTACTCTTTTTGTAAACTGTACGTTTATAGTTTGTGTATCAAGACTTCCAGGAAGACCAAGATTCCTCAGTCTCTGAGGAGACTAACTGGCCTGTTCTGAAACCCCTTTTAGCTTGTGAGCAGTTTAAACACCACTTTGCTTCACACTGGCTTCATCCTATCTCTTAGCCCATCATCAAGAGGATAGAAGTTGGATTTGACCTTTTTTCTTGTTCAGTTACGCAATTGATTAAAATGCATGAACTGGGAAATGTTATGGGAAAAAGAGGTATCCTGGGGGTTGGGGAAGACCAAACTTGATGATACAGAATTCACATTTATCTATCATCACAGCCATTGAATCATCCATATCTTACTTGGTTGACTACCAAGAAATCGCCTCTCCAGGCCAGGCACAGTGGCTCATGGGTATAATTCCAGCACTTTGGGAAGCTAAGGAGGGTGGATCACTTGAGGTCAGGAGTCTGACACCAGCCTGGCCAAAACGATAAACGCTGTCTCTATTAAGAATACAAAAAATAATAATAATAATAATCAGGCGTGGTAGCATGTGTCTGTAATCCCCACTACTTAGGAGGCTGAGGCAGGAGAATTGCTTGATCCTGGGAGGTGGGGATTACAGTAAGCCAGGATCACACTACTATACTCCAGCCCGGGCAACAAAGGGAGACTTCGTCTTAAAAAAAAAAAGAAAGAAAGAAAAGAAAAGAAAAGAAATCACCTCTCCGATCTTCATTGAATTCATTTGTTGAGGTAATTCTCATTCTGTAGACCCAATCATAATCAGGCCTCAATTTTCTATACCTATCTCTCAACAGTAAAAGAAGAAAAATAATCACAGGTTGAGTTTGGGCCCCTCGTTCTTTTCCTGCTGGGTTCTAACCTATTGTTACACTTGCTCTGCTCCCATTCACCCAAATAACTTGTTTGGTACAATGTGACTCTGTGAAAAGGGACAGGGCAAAGTTATTCTGAAGTAATAATGATGCGGCAGAGACAGGGGTCACTGTGTTCCAGTTTGTTTTGCTTTTTTCTAGTTACTTTATCATTTTGTTCAGATTGTCAGAGTAATATAAGCTTCTTTTAGAAAATCCAAAAAGTATATATAATTACATACGAAAAAAATTAATGCCAACACCTGGAGATAAAACACCTGTTTTATCTACTGGAGTGATTTTTCCTGGTTCAAGAGTTTACCAACAATGGGAATGGCCAGTAAATCTTCACAAAGCCATGCTGTTATTTCTTTGCTTTCACCTCGACAGCACTGGAGTTTAGTGGGATTTATTACACTACATTGTAGCTGCCAATTTACTTGCAAATCATGCCTAGCCTGTAAGCTCCTTAAAGGAGTATCTGTCACACAGTAGTTGCCCAATAAATATTTCCTGAACTGAAATACATTAAATCAATCTAATCAGCCAGCAGTGGACTTTGAGCACAACGGGAAGACCAAAATCAAAAGTTGGTTTTTGGTTCACAATGGTAGCCAAGAGCAAATCAAGTCTTATCTGCTGAGGAGTATATTTTCCTTTCAAAGTAAAACATCTACCGTCTTAATTTAACAAGCTATGGAAGTATCTATGTCTGATGATTCTGACATTTTATAAAAGTCCAAAGAGAGGAAGAGAGGGGGAAAAAAGGCCACAGAATGATCCTCATTTAAGAATGTCTAATTAGTGGTTTCTTAGATATCTTATTTTCAAACTTTACTCATGTCTCCAAAAATAAAAATAAAAAAGCAGCATGTTATATAAGCAAGTGTAATCCAGCCCTGAAGGCAGAGGATGTGGGTTTAAAATTTGGTTCTGCCATTTTCTACTCCTGACCTTATTCGAGTTACTAAATCATCAGCAATTAAGCCAGGTGTGGGGGATCCCTGGAGAAACTCCAACCAGCTTGCCCACTGAAAGCCCTACAGAATTTTTGGCGTGCAACACGGGCTCCAGAAGCAGTGAGTGAAATGGGGACTCAAAACCTCTCACTGTTGCTTTTCATCCTCGGACTTCTGAGGGTAAGGGAAACCACGCCGCTACTCCTCATAGCTCCCCGGCCTTTTCAGACCTTTTCGTGGCCTTTTCTTTACTTTTCGGGACCCACCGGTGAGCAGCAGCTCCCTCTGCTCTCCCATCCCTCCATGGCCCGAGGGTCCCGCACAGCCCGCTGGCCGGTTCCCAGCCCTTCAAGGCTCCCCCAGCCTTCGCCTTCCCTGGCCAAGGGGTTTAACTCTATCAGATGGACAGTAATTAAGCTCAAACTTGTTTCCCTGGTGGAGGAACCACTCGCATAAGAATAAGATGTTCTTCCTCAGGTACTTTTAAACTGTTTCCTTGCTTTCCCCTTCTCTACCCCATCAGCAAATTAACTTCTTTTCTTTTCTTTCTTTTTTTCTTTTTTGAGACGTCTCGCTCTGTCACCCAGGCTGGAGTGCAATGGCGCGATCTCAGCTCACTGCAACCTCCGCCTCCCAGGTTCAAGCAATTCTGCCTCAGCCTCCCGAGTAGCTGGGATTGCAGGCACCTGCCACTATGTCCGGCTAATTTTTGTATTTTTAGTAGAGACGGGGTTTCACCATGTTAGGCTGGTCTCGAACTCCTGGCCTCAGGTGATCTGCCTGCCTTGGCCTCCCAAAGCGCTGGGATTACAGGCGTCAGCCACTGTGCCTGGCCCACAAGTTAACTTTTATTTTTTTTATTTTTTTTATTTTTTAGAAAATTTTTTTTTTTTTTTTTTTTTT